>NW_008751797.1:1250458-1304797 GCF_000715545.1 Opisthorchis viverrini
AATTTGAAAAAGCTAATCGAGTCTGCTGTGGTGCTTAGTGAGATGCTGACAGCTGATGATTCCAAATAGGGGGAGAAGCTGTACATGCTTTTTGGCTTTCCTTCCTAGACTGACTTCGCTTATAAATCCAAGACTCCATTGGGCTTTCCACACGCACTCATAGTACCAACAAATTATCCAGGTAATCTACCACGTGATTACTTGTTGGATGGTGTGTAGCTTGCAGTTCGTATTGCCTAAAAGTTCTCTTTGCCCTAGCTGAGTGCCGGTTTGTTTTTGAATTGTCAACTTATCTCATTTTCGTTATCTTTCTTCTCTCCACGTCCCACCGTTATATGTGAAGAATACGGATATCGGTTGCGTTTATTCTATCCAACCTTTTTTACAGTTAATAACTGTGTGATCTGCTCACTGTCTCTAAATTACTTGGATATCTTCCTGATACACAAACCAGCTAGCAACAAATTCACTTGGTCTTGATAAAATCAGACGACGTCTCCATCGTTCTTCTCTACGTCTGGGACTTCACTCTGCCTTAGGTGAACTCACCGTCTACATCCTGACACATGGTCTGCTGTGTAGCTTTTTTGCATGATCTCGCAGACCAGACAGAAAGACTAATTTTGTCGTTTGGTTATCGTAGAAGGTTCTGTATTGTACTAGGTATTTCTACTTATTCCTTGCTCTATTATCATTATTGGAAACCCCACTACTGCTTTTTTAATTTCAGCACATACCTGACAAAATGAAACTTTTCGAACCGGAATATGTTAGGAACTATCTTAAGCTGCAATATAAAGAAATATCCGGTGGCTATTTTTCGCAAAAACTACTGTACCATCACAAGCTTGTCTCGTAAGCTTGTCCGTTTGTCTATTGGGCATTATAAGAAAAACCGAAGTCTTTGAGACATCACCCTCCAGGTACGGGGAAGTTACATTTCACACCTCTTCACGTCAAAACTCAAACCTTTTAGTGAACAAAGCCAGCTGTGGTTGGAACGACTTGAATTACTATGGCGGAAGCACCTTTCGATAAAAATAGTGAATTAGAAGGCATTTGTACAACATGGAGGCTATTTTCCGAGATGGTATGTGTCAGTCGAGTTTTTTCGAACTCACTGCAAGTTTGTCCCTTCGACATCAGGGAGTCTCAATCTTTGTTCGGTCTCCCAGAACAACTGATTGATTGATTTATCGGGAAATGAGACGATTGGTTTGAAATTCACTTTCAAACGTATGTAATGGTGTAAGAAAACGAGCCAGAGACAAAGATTTCAGTAAAACGTCTGTGATGAAGGCAGAAATTAAATAGTCATAAACGGAGCAAATATGTTTTCAAAAAGAACAAATAGTTGAAACCAGAGTATAGCACGAATGAACAGATTGCAGCGTATGGGTCTTAGATCCGACTTGTACCCCAACGGATCGATTAAAACCAACATACCGCAGAAAAGTCAAACTGCTCTAATCGCATTCGCAAAACAAAAGCCAGTTTCTGTGTGCTAAAGATAACACATTCATATTTGCTTATCCACTGCTACTCTATGGCTTGCTTTGGAGGTTTCGCTGTTTCGTGTAATCTCCTCTAAATCGTTTCACTTTAATTCGCTGGGCAACCTGCAACAAATTGTATCTCAGAATCCTGTCACTGTCGAACAAAAGTTAGTCGACAATGAAACCTGGCGTCCACGTATTTGTGTCCTTTTGTGTATGTACGCTTATCACTTGGTGTGCATACAGGTTTGGGTGCCCTCTACTTGAAATACAGTGAAGCCGTTCTTACGTGGTCACTGACAAGACCGACTGAATCCTGTCTAGAGGGCGAAGTCCAGTTTTAGTTTCTTCTGGCCATGAGACGCCCCATCAGTTATGAATCTGATAAGTTTGCAGGGCAACGTTAAACAGCCTCTGCAGGGAAAGATTCCCATAAAAAATGTCACCGAGTTATATTACACACTGCATTATAATACGATATATTATGTCACCTCATGATATGTAACAATAATATCATATCCTATAATGCCATATTATTCTACGTTTTACTGCATTGCTTTTTCGTCGAGCCTGCCGGGCATTTTCCCGTGATTGATTTTTTTCTTTTAAGAACTCAATTTCATCATCCCATCTTCACTGCCTATTCTATTAGGTGCTGCTTGTCGGAGATTCATGCGTCGGCAAAACGTCCCTATTGATCCGATTCAAGGATAGGATATTTCTCAAAGGAACCTACATTTCGACCGTCGGCATCGACTATAAAGTGGGCAGAAAAACTTTCCGTATTTTACTTGTTCTCACAGGCAAAAGTGGTGAACGCAAACGGCATTCCCGTGAGGCTGAAAATATGGGATACAGCGGGCCAGGAGAAATTCCGGAGCTTAACAAAATCTTACTATCGGGATTCCGATGGTTGGTTGTGTCATTTGCATCCGCATTATCTGCTGTTTCCAGCGGTCGTTCTAGTATATGACATCAGTCGAATGGAAACACTTGTACATACAAAGGTGAGTGATGATTTTATTGTCGTTTGTAGATGCACCAGCCATAAACGTTTAGATAGAACAATTAAAACTGACGTCCGTCTATATTCCATGAGCAAGGGAACCAAATTGCAGATGAGAATATTTTGAATCTCTCATTGTAACCGTTATCAATATTTAGATAATACTTCTAAAACGACATTGGTGGTACCAGATCCCTTCGGATTACTCTAACCAACGGACCCTAAGTTTTTGAATTTCGACGCAAAGAGACGGTTTTCCATTGCTGGAAATCATAAAATGTGAAAATCTAAAGATTTTCATGGGTGCTTGAGCATATTGCCTTTTAACTTTCTTTCAAACACCATTTTCATAAAAGGTGACTGATTCACCAGTGGTGTGGTTGACAAACAATGCACTTCGTTAGATATTTTTGCATAAATTTCACCCTCTATCCTTCAGCAAATTTCATGTATGTCATATTAACCATGGCACAGTTTGCACCTCTGTGGGGCTACTCATAAAAATCGGAAAGGTAATCTGCTATAATGAATAGTCAGATAATCTGAAGATGCCCCAGATTGCCACTTTCAGTGCCAGGAAGCTTAGAGTGGACGTTATTTTGCGGGAGTGTCAAAAGTTTATCCAATTGTGGTCTTCTTACCAAGAAATCTACCGGAATTTTATTCATCGGCAGAATGAAAGAACAACCCATTTTTAACGTTTCATTTCTCCTTTTAGTATAATCGTAGTTCCAGAAAAATATACCGGGTAAATCTACATACTTTGGGTCAACTGTGACGCCGCAAAACTCAATTTCGCTCAGCTAGCCGTGAGAAAATGTGGCTACTGAGGCTTTCTTCTTTCATATGTTCATGCTTCTTCTTGCAAACTACAGTACGCAAATGCTATCATTTCTTTCGGATATTTTAGTCAAGTCACGGATGGATGGTTGGATCCGAGTTTCTGTCTTGTTTTTATCAGCATTAGTTCAACAAATCCATCATTCTCTGATGAGCACAATTTCCAGGCATGTACCTGTCATTTCCTTATTAATAAATGGAACGAGGTCGAAGCAGATTTGGCTGAGAATGAACAGCAAATGCTCAGCCCACTATGTGTGCCGTTTAAATTATGAAATATTCTAACATATGTAACCTATTCTTCCGTCTGATAGGTTTTTTGAATAGGCCATATGTCGTCATTCGAGGTGATATCTTGATGGCACTAAGGGAACCAACTAAATTTGTGACAGAATACTTGCTATCCAAGGAGAAATTAGACAGCAAATAATCCATATTCAGAGTTTACGCGGGGTTCCTCTCATTTGTGGGCATGTAGCCATTTATGGTTAATGCCGACTTCACGTGCCTTGATTACAGAGTGGTGTTTGACGCCACCACTACACCTGTTTTTTATGTCGAGTGCGTGCTTGTGCACAGCGTCCGCGCTTGCAAACCGGAGAAGCTAAACATGCGAGTAATGCGTTTGAAACCACCTGCCCAATACGAACCATCACGTCATTGTAGCCAAACTGCTGAGAGTGATTTATTAAATACTGTCTGATCCTTCAATGGTCACCAGCAAGCGTGCACTGGAAACAACGTGCGCACTTGCAATCGGGTTGAGTCAATCTTCATTCTCTCATCGAAAAAAAATAATTTCACCTTGGCCTACCGATGAGTCCTTCATAAGAAAAACAAATATTCGTCTGGAGGCTAGTTACGTCTGAGTTTAAACTACTAAGATCTCGTATATTATCCTTTCGAGCCGTAAATCTGTACCTTATAAAGATACTCGTTTATTGAGGTTTTACCCAAACCACTGCTTTCAACTGTTGTGCTCCGAGGAACCCCTTGGGGCAGGGGGTTATGGTTGACTCTAAGTGACTGCGTCCATTTAGATTAGGTCTCATGATATGTATATTTGCTCAACCACACTGTAGGGATTTGCAACGATGGACAAAATAAATCATGTTTTTATTTGTGATGTTAGATAGGTTTTTTAAACGCTATGTGTACATCCGCCAAATGGAAATCCTTCATGACGGGCATAGACATCTTTTGATCATCCCTTTTAGTCAAACCAACTTTTGTCACCTCACTTTTCAATGGTCATCAGAGATATCCTTATCACTAATTTAACCAAAAGATTGCCTGAATGGCATCCCGATCAAAATAATATCTGACTGAAAACGGTATAAAATTGATTGCTCAATACCACAGGCTTAAGAATCTACGCCTATCAGCGCGGTGAGATATCTGGCTAACACAGCTCCCTGTTACTGACAAAGGGGTAGATATGGAGTGATTAATTAATATTTTCTCTCTGTTCAGGACGCTCATTCCCCATGGGAATTGTCAGAAAGCTGACGCTTGAACCAAATGCTAAAACTTCCAAATACCTGGATTGGACAGTACTTGGCGTGACTAATTTCCTACATTTTCGATTCGAATACTTTATTAATGCGTTGAACGCCCAGCCAACTTGTATAGCGTCCTTGTCTATGACCAGGTAAACGGACAATTCTTTCGCGAAAATATTCTAGCCTCCTAGATGACGCAAACTTTTCTATCACTTTTTTGGAAAGAGTTTTGTTTTTCGCCTGTGCTTCTCCGTCTAACTTCTAATGGCCATAAAATAAAAGGAAGGTTTTAATTCAAATGTCTCGTGTAGATTGAATATTTTCATTTTATTACCTCGGTAAGGGATAATTAAACGTCAACTGAACTTGCCTATCTACTACGAAATGCAACGTTTGACTTTATGTTTTAGCGTGATGAACGGTTGAAATAGTCAAGTGGTTGCATTTATAAGTGAACTATGACTTTTGATGAACAGTTCATCTGGGCTTTTGGGCTTCAAGCATCAAGACTCTCTACCACGAGTATTTTCATATACCAGCTTTCCCTTACAAGCAGCATCATCGAACTTAGATAAGTTGGGGCAAATTGTGAAGTCGAGGATTTGCGTACAAGCAATTAACAAACCATTTCATTTGACTTTATGATATTAGTACAATAGGAGAAAATACCACCCATAACAATGCAAAGACCTACAAAGTTGAGATAATTAATGTTCATGAGAGCATAAAATGTGGTTTATCCTGAAATCACATAATTTGTAAATTCAGCGATAACCACACCGATTATTGATTTCTAGCAAGTGAATTAGTTTTACTGAAACCTTAGTTTCATTGTGCATAAGTTTCTAAATTTTGATAATAATCGTTATATAATATGTTCTGCAGATTCCGTTGTTGTAGTGGTGTAGTTTAAAAGTCCTCTCAAAAGAAGGGTGAGTAAATTTCTTTGAGTCACTCGAGACCAGGTTATTAATCAAATAGGTTTTTACTAGAACGTTTATGTAAACCGTAAAGGTGCCTCATTTATTTTGTAGATATTAACTATAATCTTAATTAATACTCCATGCCAATTATTTGCAAGTATTTGCTAATCTGAGGAACAATATTTAAGATTTCTGAACCAACAAAGCGAATTATCAAACAGTTCTGATGTTGCTATCAAACTTCATCAAATCTTAATTTTTATTCAAGCTTTCTAACGAGTCTTAATCCCCGAATTGAGGATGATTAAGCAAGCATTTTCATCTATATTTTGAATTTACATCACGGTTTGTTTCAGTCATGGATGGACGAGATCACCGCTAATGCGGATTCAAAAACATTGCTACTGCTGGCTGGCAACAAAGCCGACGAACTTCGAGAACGCGCGGTGAGCAAACGGGATGGCGAACGTGTGGCGAAAGTGAGCGGTGTCTGAGACTACGAAAGCAATGTTTTTATGTTTTGATCTGTGAGAATACAATCTACATTTGTCGATTTCACACGGAATAAGTAGTATTTTGCTTGAGCTTAACACAAGGACTATTTCTAGCGTAGGTAACATTGCAGAGTTTCCGTTAAGCTCGGAATCATCAAGTTGTAAGTTTCACTCCGTTTGTCGACTAATTCATTTACGCACAAGTGGCAACAGAATAGAGTTAGTATCTTGCCGATGCATATGTTTTTGGGCGTTTTCTTAAGGAAGAAACTTTCTGACGACAAGTCCTGACTCCATTGTGAGTCCGTGTTTTACTATAGAACGGGGACGACAAAGTTCAGTCAACGTGGATGCCTCTTTTTCTGTAGATTAGCACATCCTAACTGAAGCCAATAGGTCTGAATGTCGAAATAAAAACGTTACTGTTAGAGTCATTTAAGCGTTCATAGTTATAGTGTGTCTGCTTGCAAATCACGCTACTATAAGATTAACAACCGAGCACAAAATTTTGTCTGCATGAACGGAATTCCGTCTGCTCCGGAAGACTTAAATTACGTTGAAAATTCCGCATATTTCATGGCTACCCAACCATGAGTTTTCAATTAAGTGATAAGTATGTTGCTGCAGGAACAGCTGAAATCCGGATACCACGCTCAACTGCGTATAGTTGTCGTTGCGTGGGTGAATTGGTCCGATAAATATTACATGTATTGGGGATATACATCTACACTATAAAACATGGATGGTTTTCCTTCGTCTCTGGTATCCACACCACGTTTCATTAAAATATTACCTCTGACCGTATTGAGGAACACTTACGTCTGTTTTTGTTAGAAGCAATGCCTCTTCCTGAATAATGGTAACGCTGTGTTGCTCTCGAGGTTTTCTGAAACGGTTACAGGTTTTCATTCCATAAATATGAGACAGAGAATGTTATGTTTCAATTTTTGTTCTCCTTATGGGCATTCTGACACCCGATCTGACTTCCCATGTTAGCTTTTCAGTTTACGATAAAAACACTGACACTCAGACATAAGAGGTTACTTACTATAGTGTCACAACAGCTGTTATAGCTAACTTCAGGCAGTAATCTAAATACGTGGTTTGAATCAGTCATTAATAAACTTGGCGGTATTCGCCTGCAGTACAACATATATATCCGACACAGGATGGTCATCCATTCATTAACATTACCCTGATATGATTGCAACTCTACTTCTTCCCTTCTGTATATTTCTAGATGTTACATTTCTCTCACCTACACCAAATGGTCTTTGACCTATTCCAACCAGGCTTTGAGCCCTAAGTTTGTATTCATGGGGGCAAACGTAATAAGACACTTACTGTAATTATTGCCCCAAGCTAGATGAGAACCCTAGGTTGACTGCGAACTTTGGCTTCCTATCCAAACAAGGTCTGGGATAAGCTGATTCACACAGCTGATAGTGATGCACTTGTTTAAGTTTGTCACTCATATCTTTTGATTTGTTGTTCATTGTCTGAACCCATCAGACTTATTACATTCATCGGCATTTCTGTCGGCGCACAACAGTTTAGAGTAGTTTTGTGATTTTTTATGATACCGGTGTCTGTTACTGAAGCTGGTTAACTGTACTCGCTTCCAAGTGTCGAAGGCGTCCTGAGACTTAACTGAACTTTGCATCGCCGTAAATTATGGTCATTGCCATTGAAAGCTGTTTTGGGATTACCAACGAAAATTATATGATCGGTTCGACAAAGTTAGTAAATGACTGCCAGTAGCAGGTTTATAAACTCTTCCTGCTGTATTTCTGGATAAATTAACCTTATTCGAAGGTCACTGAGTTCAGTTCGTGAACATTCTTTCAATCCTTTACCTGACTCTCAAGCGAAAATTTCTCTACGGTTTGAGATCCGAGTCGCATATGACGACGCTTTACAGTCGTTTTGTGGTTTCTCGATGGCGCTATTAGTAGATCAGCAATTTTTGTTTTTACCAAACCATCAACTCAAGTTTTGAACGATGAATTATGCGCTGTTTGAGGAAACCTGATTGGATACACTTACTACACAATATTCTCATTTGTCTTTAGGGATATGACAATGCTCGAAAATCCCGAAAAAAAAATTTTCTGTTTTTTTTATGTTATCCCTTACAATGATCTCATTTTTTGCTGAGCGTTAGGTATTTATTGTAGTATAAAGATAGTAAAAATCTATTTTTGATAATTTTGGTTCGCGGCAAATTTAGGTTCTATGTCTGACCATCACTGGCTTTATAGCCTTTGAGGTACGGAAGCCTCGTTTGTTCAGTCACTGCCCAGATTCTATTTGTTGACAGAGACCTGTGCTACCGTTATTTAACTTCTTGTTTTGTTACTTCTTCATATACTTTGAGATCATTCATTAGATCTTCCTAAATGACTACTTTTTTTAGACTTGTTTACCCGGGAATTACAGCCCAAACACCTGTGCAGTGAGCAGGAAAAATACATGGTTATACATGTATACTTACGTGCGCATATATAAATTTGGCTTGTATTTCAAAATGTCCGACGATCAAATGTGGTTGAACAAACAAATGACTGCACTCGTTAGGTAGGAACTAAGTGTTTTTATGAGAGGTTTGCCAATGCCAGTGTCAATCAGACGGGATAAGATTACCAGGCAAAGATGCTACCAGGCGATCTTGACATGGTGGCAAACTGTGTTCTGTTTCCCTTGGTTTCAGTGAAACCATGCAGTTCTCCCCGTGGCGATCTATTTTTGGGGAAGCAGGTTAGCGTCTCACATGCGTAGGAATAATTTCCACCGCAGATATGTACTAATGCTACCTAGTAGTATGGTTTCAGGTTCAAGCAAATGCCAAATACAAAAGGTATTTATGACGTTCCACTGATGATTACTTTGTGGCTCATTGTGGGTTTATCGGTGGTTGACGTATATGATTCTTAATCAACCACTTGCTCCTATAAAACGCACAGTTACCAGCATAAAGCTGTATATTTTTGATCAGGCGTGAGAGTAACGAGTAGAGTCTAGTGTCTGGTGTCTAACCTCCGCTCCCACACCCTGAACATGGTTTTGGAGCATTTGTTTTGATATATAAGCGACACAAAATACTGCGAAAATGATATGTCTGGTTTCTAAAATTTCGACTTCAAATATACGAAATCACTGACAGACCATTGGTTTGTCCGATGTAAAAGATGACCGTATAGGTGGCGGTGTGTCAGTGCGCCATATCTGGAATCACAGTGCACTCTTGTGCAGGCTAACGTTTACGGGAATATGTCGAAGTAATGATAGTTTGGGTTGTAGATGTTGTTGCTGTTAATCTGTTCTACGAGCTTGACAGTTCGCACACAAACGTCTTGGGACCAATCGTAGGGAAGTAGTCAGTGCGCCGTTGGCCTCGCCGCTGCCCAATAACCATTCTGAGATGGAGAGCTACTGAGGACCAAAGCTGCGGAAAGTCTAGTCCGTAGAGCCACTGCAACTACAAAGCTAGGTTTCATCGAAAAAGTAACGTCCATCTGTTATGTATATGTGCTTATCAATAGCTGGCATTCAAGGTGGATTTGCTTGATAACAGCTGACTAGCCACTAAGCACGTGAGCCCTTTTGGTAATCCATGATGGTTTTGAATGTTTCAGTCCCTGATATGACTATGACTCGATATACGACGTTCCGTGGGGTTTTTTTATTAGCCATGTTAAGCGAAAATTGATGGTATATTTAGAAATGCTGACTTCATTTTCTTGTTCCTCATTAAAATACTGGAATTTTTCTCTGGCCTGAGCATAGCATATTAAGTCTTGGTTCATCAATATTCCTGAGGGTCGCCCAGTGGTAATTCGCAAATGAGACATCGGGTAATTAACAACCGTATTTGACTTTTTGAGAGAGTATGTAGCCACGCTGATTCTGTTTATTAATTTAATACGCCGACAAATGTGGGTAAACTAGTGGCATACAGGGCCAATAAATCAAGGCATGCCCATCCGCGGGTTTCACTTGGAGAGGTTTAATATTCTCCAAACTTATTGCCGTTTTTGTTTGAATAATCCTTACGAACCCAGAGGTAGCTTTACAGCAGGCACCCCTGTCGAGCTAAACTGAAAGTTCTCTTGTAGCCCTAAATAAAACCCTGAAAATTGGGGTGACCTGTGGACCTTGTTGACGGACTCCAGTTATATATTGAACCATGCGGGATTGTTTTGTAAGCACCGTTTCTGCCACTCATCTTTGATGTCATCGTAGCAAAATCGCCGTTATATTGCAGTTGAATAAGCCCTTTGAAGGACAAAGACGTATGGTAATCGAGTTGACTGATTTGTTTGATAGCCGATGCAGACTGTGCTAGTGAATTGTAACTTTGTGTATCTTATGGAACTCGGAATTCCGCCATCAGTGTAATTGTATGGAATGAACGCATGCGCCGGAAACTTCACTCAAGAGGCTTGAAGGTTGTGCTTACGTTGGCGGTCCATGAGTTATGGTCACCATCAAGCCGTGAGTGTGTCTAGATCAAAATTCTTGCAGCGTGCCATCTCAGTTTGTTGGGTTTTAAAGGAAAAAATCGGATATTTCAAAATGAAAGCTTTTCAAGGTGTCTAAATATATTCATTTCCTTTGGGATTACTTCCAGCGTGAGTATCTTCGTGGGCAATCTTGGTAGAGAGTACTATCCAGTGAGCGTGGGTCTACATTGACTCACATATTATAGGTATTGTGAATAAAGATAAATTATTAGTACGGTTATCCTGAGGAAAATTGTACGAGTTTTAATTCGTTACACCTCACAATCCCTCGTCTATGTCTGGAACAGGCGAGGTGAACGGGTTCCTGAAGGTTCGTGAGCTTCAAAGGAAAGCGTTTGACCGAATGGAGCATGTCGATTAGCGACATCAGTTTTAGTTTCTATTCGAAATCTACATTTACCTTATGGGTCCAAGGCTGGGTAAAATCAGCAATGGGCTATTCGGATTTTCTGTTAACTTTATAGCTGGTACAGAAACAAGAACTGTCTACCCGTGTGCTTATCCGTGCCTCTAATTTCTCCTCGGTTAGCCTTTTGCCTTTTAATAGTAGGTTATGTTGGCAAATTCGGTAGATAGCCTACATTTGGGAATTCATTTATCAAACTTGCTGAGTGGTGGATTGAAATAACCTAGGTTGTTTTCTAGAGGAGTCTCTAGCCACTATAGTTTTACCATTATATCGCGATAAAATGAAATCTGTTTGGCGGACGTGTGTTTGTATGCGTTTGCGTTCCGGCGGCAACAACAAACTGAATGCCAGTTTACGTCACACTGCGTCGGCATTTCCCTCTTCTTGGTGTGATAGTTGGAGAAACAAAAACTCGGAAGTAGTAATATTCCGCAACCATAAAAGGATATCCATAAATGACTTGGACCTGTACGGTTTTTTTGAAGGGAACGGACTTACATCATCAGAAAAAACTGTCACACTACCAGCCCGACAAATTTGCGAATTCATATATATATATATATATATATATATGTAATGGGATAATTGCTCTGTGGCCCCTGAGCCCCTGAGATGCAGCAATTGATCGAACGTCCATGAAGAATATCTCGTGTTTCCTTGAGAATGGCGACATGCGAACGCTTTTACGCTTCATACGCAGGTCATATGTTTTGTGCCTATTACTGAACGAAACAAAATTTGGCACATTGACCACACCGCTTGCTGTTGAACAAAAATGCTGCTACTCTTGCGGTCGATGCTCATCCTTTAGAATGTATTCAGATCCCTTAGTGCCTGTGCCAAAGCATTCATCGCCTATCCGATGTAACGAGCTTACACTTTTTTACGTATATTTAAATGGAACTTTCTTCCCAGCACTTGGAACCTATCACATTATCATTGTGCCTGAATAAGTATTTCGAGTTCAGTATAAGTCCAGTTTTTCCAGAACTCCCGCAGTAAAAAAATACAGCTTACAGTGTGCTGCGAACTGTGAAACTCGTAACTTTTTTATAAATTGACGTCTGATAATTCAATTGGCTTTGTGTGCTTCAGAGATAATTGTCTATTTTTTGTGGCTAACACTTTTTTTCGGACCACACTTCCGAACGCAATAATGGTAATGAGGGAGAAATTGTCTAAATGAATTGCTGCAATGCAAGGTATTAAAAGTGACACTCATCAAAACGTTTTACCAGTCTGCTTTTTCCGGAAACAAGTTTGTGCTACTGCTGTATGGCGAATTCGCCGCTTGAATATGCATGCTGAAATTTCGTGAGCTAGTTACTGACACATATCCTAGTCTTCATTCACCTAATTTCGGTGGTAAAATTCTGTGCATCGCGTCTGCAAACTGTTTTGTCTAAAAAGTAACAAAGAGGCATCTTGTAGCCATTGGTTGGGCCACCTAAATCTCAAGGAATCCGGTGACCCAAACATCAGGGCTTCTAGTTTTTTTTCGATGTGAAAGTTGTTTTGTGGAGCACTGCTGCACATCTGGATTCCTTTCGTAACTTTCGATCATAATGTATGTGTTAAGACGGAGTTGCCAACTGAGTGACCGTGAGGAGTAAATGTCTCACTTCTCATAACTTTTAACAGTTTATGGACTGCAGTCATCTCAGAGAACTACCGATAAGACATGGTAAACAGTAGTTCATTTATCGCATTATCAAACCGTATATCTGAAAGCAGTTGCCTCGCATTTGATGTTAGCTGCACGATTCAGGAAAACACCGAAGGAATGGTTAGTGTTATCTCCAACGTCACTTGAGTGGGCGCAACACAAGACATTTATCGAATGAGAATTTAGTGGTGGACTGCCTTAAATTGCACGATGAGATTAATGTTATAATGAATTCATTGTACATAATCGAGGACGGCAGTTTTGTGGAATACTGCTAACTAATGTGAATTTTCAAGTCCTTGACTTGTTCTCCGAGTTTGGCAATGGCTTTGTAAGAGTTATTACCATTTTGGGACGATATAAAGCAAATGGGGTAAAATTGGGCCGCCGAGCTCAGAAAGGTATCAAAAGTCGAAATTTGTTAGTCTGTTCCATCAGAGTTTTTTGGATGTTGCTAACTATTCTGTTTAGACATATGTGGCTGCACGAAGACGCCTTCGAAACAGCTCATCGTTAACTTCTCAAATGGCAATTGAACGCTTGCAGTTTAGCACGGCAAACATGCCAGAAACTGAGTGAACACATGCTCCTAATCTATTACTATCAGCAATAAGGTACCATTGCTGAACAACAAATCTTTAATTACGTCACGACTGCTATACTATTTAGCCCGTTATATAGCTTGTGTACTGTTCTTTTTTTGTTTCTTGTTTTCGATACTTAGCTATATACAGGTTCTGTAGTTAAGACAGATAATATGAGAAAACTGCGTAATGCACTTCATTTCTACTAACAAATCCTTTTTCTTATAAGGTTTCTTGAACAGTCGATCTATTTTATAACTTTGCCGGTTGGCCTGGTCTTTTTCCTAGCCACCTATGTCTAAGGCTGGCTGATTACTTGATCGTTTAATCTCAATTTATCCTGATGACAGCGAAAACCGAGGCATTTAATCTTGGTCTGATTGCATTGCACGTCACTGGATGATTGGTTATATGCAAACCAGGCCTCAACAAATGTGCGTCCTGCACCTCGCTGTTCGCAACAAATAAGCACGTTCACCAGTAGGATTTTAGAGGATTTAGAAGCGGGATATTTATTGTGGAAAATTATGTAAAATGTTTACTGCTTGCAATTCAAATTACTCCGTAGCAGCCGGATGGTCAACCAAACATAGTTATATTTTCTAGATTACTCACTAATCAGAACGACCGTTTAACAAAACCTACTGAAGGATATGACAGCGGTAATCACGGCTCCAACAGAAACTCGATATGTTTTCATGAAGCATAACTCGCTTTTTTTACGACAGAAGAGCTTGAAATACCCGTCTTATTGAAAAACGTATCTTATATTGTAAAATACAAGTCAAGTAAAAAGCATGGCATCACATTCTGCCCGTGTTTCAATTCCTCAAATGATTTGCGAAATGCATACCGGCAAATAATGAATCAACTACACAATACTTTCTGGTTTTTTAGCACTGACTGCTTTAACTGCCGTGATGAAACCTCAACTGAAATTATCTATCTACTTCTCCTGCGCACAGCCACAAGGTACTCTCGGAAGCAATATTTTAGGGCAACTAAACGAGACATTCTTTTGACAGGGAAGAATGACATTTAGGACGCATTTAGGACAGTCTACACACTAGTCTAACCAAAATCAGATTGTCCACGGACAAACATAACATCCTTAATCGGGGCTCAGGACCGTTATCTTTCCACCGGTTTTGATTTGGCGCAAGCTGTATTTTTCTAGTTTCAAACTGCGTTACCTTGACTCCATATAAACAGTGAGACAAGCGCGAGGCATACACTATCTCCTTGAAATGGGTCTCTATGGTTTTCAGTGAGTTTTCTATTAGTGGGCGTAACATGAAAAGATGTGTATCAGGTTACAGCGAATCAGTCAACAACCATATTCACTGTGTTATGATAAGCGTACTAGTTTTGGTGTCACCCAGTATAGCTTTTCTTAACCACTCGCGGATGTTCCTCGGACTTTCAGAATTGTTTAAGTTTGCAAGTATGCGTTTGTCTAAGCCCCTTTCTCCTACGAATGACATGTTCAATTCAATTTTCAGTCCATAAACCGAAACTTCCAAAAGCACTCTTGAAAACCCAAAGTGTTATTCAATATAAGAGTGACATCCTTTTCACTGTGTGTACGATTGGCTCAGGTAGGTTCAACATATGGAGGCATACGTGTCCGGTTTGGTCACTTTGCATTCGTCCATTTAAACAATGTTTCTCCATTCTGTGGGACGTGGATTTGCATGATACAGTAACATACTTATCGGCACTAGAATGCACTAGCACAAGTGAGATTTGCTCAACGTCTGCGGTCACTTAGGAGCGTTTTCCTGCCCTCCAATTTGTGCATACTCCATTCTACTCCAACGCAATTAATTCGAAAGTTGGATTAAGGTGGGGGGTTGAGAAACTGATTCATAAGGGTCATCTAAAATACAAAGAACTTATTTCAGATTGTGCAAGTTTGTGGGTTGTATATCTTTAGCTATTGGACACATTTTCCTACACACGTCAGGCGTTCTGTGCCAGATAATCCACACAAACTTCGAAAAAGTGTCTTCTGCTGTTCGGGTTCACAGCTGAATTCCTTTCAGCCGACAAGGCGGTGTGTCGTCTAGCTCAAGCATTCATTCCTAGTTGTCACAGTGGTTGATATACCTTCCGAACGCACTGGCATTTTAGTGCCAGAATTTCAGAGATAATAGCTCTGATCGTTCAACTGTTTACCTACGGCGAATGTAGGTAAATTGAATGTGATGATATCTACAAGGACAAGTATGCCACAGCAAACAGCTGTATTAGTGAGACGTGAGTAGGGGCGATGGACGCGTTTTACAAACCTGCGTTTCTATTGCACATTTTATTGTAACATTGTATTTTTCCAGCGTCCAACTAGTTAATCATTCTCGGGGGTTGGAGCTTACTTTAACCCTTTTAAATTCAAGCTTTCTTAAATTTATGATTTTATATCAGTGTGCACAATTCAGTCAAGAACGGTGCGTTGTAGTCATTTTCATTGTGCAGATCAACAGTATACTCGACTAGCCACATGAGCAGACGCTACCATTGTTTATAATATTTGAAAGCAAGCGACGCAAAATTCTGAAGCGTTTATTTTTAATCTGTCCAATGTTCAGGGGATTCACTTATGCTGCTCCCGAATTTTTAAAATATTGTTCCCAGAAGCCGTTCCCTATAATATGTTCGTATATTTTACCGGCAGCTTTCGTGTGTTGGACAGACTGTACAAAGTGTAGAGGCTAGGTGAAAAAGCTTGTGTCCGGTTAAATGCTGATTAAACTAGATTCGCTTGGTGGAATTACTAACCCAAGTAAATACGGTAGAATTCGTACAGCCTTTTTAAGTGTTCATCGACAGATATTCAGCGAGGGGGAGAGCACGGAAGACTTTCAAATTCTATTGTACCCTTATCAAAGAATAAACCAGTCCTATAGCGAAATTTATCTCTGTGAATATACAATGCAAGCTGTTGGTATTTTTAGTCGATGAAAGAATAAAAAACCATGTCTTTTTATATATTTTCTCATTGTACTAGCTACTATGAGAGAGCTTTACCTATATTCCGCCATCGAGCTTGTTAAGGAAATCCAAAAATTCTCGAAAAGTTCAAGTTACTTCTCATTTCATTCGTTTGCGAGGCGGTATAGTTACTGTATGTCTGCTTGACTTTACGAATCGATCATCATTGGAATGTTTGAGTGAAATGAATATTCATTCCTTATTGAGTAGAAACGCCGATACGTTTTCGCAACCGGTGCACAGTTTGGCTCAGTCCTCTTGGTATAACTTTTGAATCAGCTTATATTGGTTGGTTTCATATACATGTGGAATTTTTATAAAAGGAAATGGTTACGTTAATCATAGGAAGAGAAATTGAGTTTTGATGGTTAATAAACACTGAATCACAAGTGCTCATTTACTGGTGGGTTATGTGAAGCTGTTTCGTGCCTAGATGTTGCATTTGCACCACTCTCATTTGACAGGCCTTCCTGATATCCTTGTATAACTATTTGAGACAATTCCTACTGAAGTGAGGGTATTTTATTCTATTGGTGCTTGTTAGTGCACCCTAAGCGCGTCCCAGAACCCCCAAATTCTCAAAACCGAAACATGCGGGCTAAAAGCACTGTAGCAAAACACGCCGGACATCCAAATTGTGTCTGAACAAATAAAGTGTTCACGCTTGAGCGATGTGGCAGATTTGGCCAACACCGAGAAAGACAGAAGGATCAATCGATCGTCACGACTAGGATCTTTACTAAATCGTCGTTCTAGATACTGGGCATACCGATTACATCGCTCATGCGTGAACACATCTGTCCGTCCAGATGAGATAATTCAGTTCTCTTCAGCGAACAAAGGACAACCTGACCCCGCAAATAATATTTTCGACACGGCCAAATACGTGCGCTGCTGCTGAGATCTAATAATAGCCAAATCCAGTTTCCGTATTATATGTTTCAGCGGACGGAACAGATAATGAGCGTCTGGACATGAGGATAACTCGCTACTATAGGACAACGTAAATAAAGATGAATTAGTTGGTTTATTCAACTGATAAAAAGTGCATTATATTTTTTGTTAACCGTGAGTGAAAAAGTTTGGAATTAAAATGAAAATGGGGCTACACATATCGGAGTCCATTCTAGCGTATAAACTGCCTGATCTGGACGGTTCTTGGAATCGGGTATGCAGTGGAAACTCGGAAGCACGATGCACTCACCCACGCAACAAGGCCACTCCAAGTAGAAGAGGTTGATTTCCAAATATTTTAATAATACGTCGGTGCTTCTGTACGTTTTATGGACTACGCTTTACTTGTTCGTAAAATTTTGCACATTCAACAGGAATGCGGTGCCCTCTTTTGGGAAACCAGTGCCAAAACTGGCCAAAATGTTGATGCTATGTTTCATTCTGTTGCGGAGTAAGTTTTTGACTTTGGCATTATTTCAACAGTGATGAATAGTTTTCCACCTTAGTTACTCAGATTATCTATCAAACGGTTTTATTCTATCATGACATTTGAAGTAAATATGTTTCAGGCATCATTGTAGTGCACGAGGGGAAGTGATATGATACGGTACATTGTGATCAATCTGCCCTCATTCCCATTTTGCCGATATGATAACGCACTTGCGATACGCTCAGGCGTTTGATTTACGATAATCTTATATATTGCAAAGTGGGTATTGCAACCATTCAGTGCCCGTTTCGCACAATGTGTTGGCCCAGTAGTCTTATTTGTTGACAGGTTGGATGCGGTGGCTCTGTATTTAGCGGTGGGCTTTGTACGCACAAAGTGATACACAACAATATGATGGGGTTATTAAACACTTCCTACTCTGAAAGTTACTCGCCATATTTCCGAGTAATTTTGTGCTCATTTGCTGGATTGACAGGTTCGCCAAAGCACTGAAAAAAAATGATCAGGGTCACCCTCCATTTGCATGAAATTTTTTAAACCTTGTTGTCAATGTAACAGCTGAGCCTATCCCTTTTTGCGTATGGGTAGTCTCAGCCACAGAAAAAAGATTGCTCCTAATTTACGAACTCGTACTTATACTGTAACTTCCATAAAATGTGCAAATTCCTCAGCTCTATATCTTGTCTAAACGGGGTTAACCCATTTACCAAGTGCCGCCTTAATCCATTATGCAACTATATGAAATACTTTTCGGCCTTTCTCAAGGTGCATAACTATACCGATAAGTTGGAGATTATTTCAGATTTATTCCAGTCTTGCAACACGGGAGGCTCCGTAAAATGTTTGCATTAAGCCTCAAGTCAGTGCTCATCCCCAGAAGAAAATAAGGGGCATTTCGATAGGGTTCTTTTGACAGAGCAACAAAGTGAATGACTCACTATTTTGTTTCAAAAAACAACTTGCTTTAAAAGGCTTTAGATGTCATACAGTTTATGAAATTCCGCATAGAAACAATAGATGGGAATTTCTGGCTATGCTGATTTACTTGAGAAAAAAGACGGTAAACAAAGCAGAGTACATCATTTTAGAACGCTTTCTCTGGCATCACGTCTAAGCAGAGCACTCCCTGTTTTAATAATCTGAGCGCAACTTTGGGAAAGATTGCACTGAATTATGTAATGAATACGGTGTGAACTCAGTGCTGAATTTTGTTTGTTATAATTGATTGCACCGACAGCTAACATGTGAGTGAAAACACAAGATGGGTGTACATTCTCTTGTCCAAGGTCATCGATTAACGTCCAAATATCGTCACCTATTTCGGGAAGGAGCTAAAATTACTGTGCATTCTGCTGAGTCATCAAAGTTTGTTTCATAAAGTCCAGCAATTCAACTCCAGCTGATTCAAAACACGGCTATGCTCAGTGTGACATGCTTGCGTTAAATGGTAACAATTGAATAGGGTGCCAGTAGCACCGCGAATAATATTGCTAATACATAAATGCTTTCAAAAGCAATATTTCGTTTCCCATAATTCGGTACTGAGGAATAATACTGCAGTTTTGAATATTCTTTTGTAGAATAACCTCTTAGCTAAGCAGCGGAAAGCTCAGTTAAAGGTTTTATTAAATAACTCTGACTGCTTTTGTAAAATCATTGTGTAAATAACGCATATCTTAGATACCAGCCTGGTGACATCATTGGACTTGTTGACTATCAAGTGGAATTCGCATTATTTTCTGTTCTTGAGGTTTGAATAAGTAAGTTTCTGTGGTCTAGCCTTATGTATGTGAGGACAAGATCCATTAGTGCACACAAAATTGCCTAGTGTTTTTGTAGTACATTAACAGTGGTCTTATGTTCGCTACATGTAAACAGCGCGACTTCTCATACCAGCTTTGCCTTCCCTCGATTTTCACCCCAAAAATTTGCAAATTACGTAATCAATCTACTGGTCTTCAATTTTAGGACATTGCTCAGCAGTTCCGCTTCCGAATCACCGGTTGATAAGAATGGTTTTGCCCTGCCGAGTGATAAAACTGGTCCTACAGATTCCGAACCGTCAAACCCTACACGTCTTTCAGGAAATACATTTCGGTGCTGTCACTAAGACCGCATTTTCAGAAACTTTTCTACGAATTGAGTGCTTTACTTCTTCTATCATTCGCTTCCGCCAATGAAATGTTTTCAAGGTTGGCCGAGCATCCAGAAGAGCAGTGACATCTGATTGTAGTCTCTCGATATTATTCACCAGTTCACAAAACATTTTCACCTTTTGCCATCTAATCCCTATTGTTTATGACATATTTAATTCTGTTATCATTCGTGACTTGAATAAAAGCTTATCATTTACAAGTCAGCCAACAAATGGCGTCACACAATGCTGGATATTATTTGTAGATGATACGAATAGCAGTTCTGGACGACTGTAACATTCACCGAGAAGAGCATTTGGGCTGTTTGCTTAGAAAAGGAGTTTGTGTCGGCTGTACGTGAACTCTGTTTTATGGAGAACGAATCCAACTAGGCATATCCGAAACAAAAAAGGACTTCACGAACAAAGTGCTGGTAGCCAACACGCACCCTCGAAAATCAAATTAGCTTTTGAATAAAGACACGTCAGATTTGTGTAACATGATTAATCGAGGCATTCGAGGATGTTCTCAACCAACATTTTAGAAGCGAAATGTGCCACAAACCCCAATCAGTACTACGAACTACATATTTGGCCTTGCCTCAGCGTGAGAGTGACATATTTTCCTTTTTGGTTGGCTTCATCTCTTTTTGAGCTGATGACACATTGTAAACAACTATAGAGTTTCCGTAGCTGAAAGATCAACCACACTCTTCATGCCACAATTAATTCATGACACTTCGATTGAGGAGATTATGGCGAGAGTGCAATCACACAGTCACCTACCATATTCAAACCACTGACATCTTCAGATATGGAGGGTGAACTCAGGCGTTGCAAAAGTATAGTAGATTTTCTACGTCTTGAAAACTTACTGAGAGCAAAACGGATCTTTCCCAACTTTATGACTTGAGAAGAATGCTTGTAGAAAGGGTATAACCTTCAGAAACTTAAATAAAAAGTAGAATCTGTCTTAAGCTCACATGTTGGGGCCACACATTCTTGCTCCCACCTGGCGACGTGGCTAATGGCTTCAGATTATGTCGAACGAACTGAGTCATTGAAGGACAAGTTAGTGGCGCAATCTAGTATCACAGGCCACAACATCATCCCGTGACGACTGAATTTGTGGTCGAGGGAAATAAGGCTGCTACCTGATTAAGCTTCCTGCAGGGGTAGTGGGGGCTCAGTGTGTGTGACAATGTGCTGGATGATGATCCAATGAACTCTGAGGCTCCGATAGATCAATGTGCGCACCTAAACACAATGCATCTCTCCATATTTACTCCACACTTTAATTGTTTGATATTTATACCGTCATACGTCTATTGGTGATGTACCGAAAGAGCTGAAAATTGTACCCTTAAGTCGGGTTTTAAAACTTGAGAGACTGTGTCTGATTATAAAGCAGTATTGAAAAGCCATCTTTTCCCACCTGGCCTGACTTTCTTTTGTCTTTCGATAGGTCAACATAAGTAGCGGATCTAGGACCGCAGAATTACCCCTACACCAGTATACTGTCTGAGATTTTTTAAAAGTATCTTCCTATCATCTGCACTTCTGTCAGCTAATTTGGTCAGAGATTATCACTCTCAGTCTGGGTACAGCCAAATGTGTCGAGACTGTGGGTCCACTTCAACATAAAAAGCATATCGACTGTTTAAAACCCAAAACCCTCAACACTTGTCCGTCAGTGCAAGCCGACGGCACTACTGAAACTGGGGCTCATTTTTACCCAAACCTCTCAAGCAACAGCGCACAGGGAACACAATACAAAAAATCCAACGATGATTATTTTCATCAGAGGATTGACTAAATTACGCATGTCACCTTCTTTGTTTAAGCGTTTCATCTTATTCCCTTCTTTAACCACAATGTTGTACAACCCACACTTCGTGCACTGCTGAATTCTGACCCCACCGTCATCAGACGCACTGTCCCTCTTGACTAATACATACCTCCATTTATTCTTGAATCCTCGACAGATCATAACGAAATATGAAATAGTGTTCTGCATTCTTTCCGACACCGTTCACCGATGCTGTCACTACATGCATGCTGAAATTCCAGAACGATCCATATGAAGCTCCAGAAAATCTGCGCTCAAAATCTCTATAGCCTGGCATTTAATAACTCATGACGGCGCCGTTGTTGTTTAGGTGGTAGCTTCATTCAGGATATCCGTACGAGTTATCTTTAGAAGCATATGGCCCAGCCTCAAACTAATGATGTTTTAGAGACAAGCTGGCTGCAAAGTTCCCGTCTATCAACTGATTGCAAATACATGCTAACAAGTCACAAACTTTCTCAACTTCAAGAATGGGGTTTTCTCATTGAGGTGGAAACGTGTTGTCATTCATATGGAAATAGTTGTCCCCTGCTTTTGGGTATACATTACAGTGCAGACGGGATAAGTCAGTTGATATTGGGCTAGATAGAAAGCCCAGAATTCTATACCCCGAATCAAAATCTATAGGAATATTTTACCTCAGTTTGCCTTTCATGGGTATTTTCTAAACTCAGTGCTCACATTCTGCGTTTTCTTCATCAGTGATCTAGGTAACTCCATTCACAACGAACAGTGTATGTTATTTTTGAGGGTCCAACGAGCGCCAGTGAACAAGTGGTGACCTGCAAATATGAGTAAAATCTCTGTTCAATCTGCCCACGTGAGGCTCGTCCAAAAATGTACAGGATAACATCCTTTAAAATGCTTTTTCATTAAAATTTTGTAAACATATTGCCAGTGCGCTTTCTTCAGCTTAGCTTGAGAGAAAAATCTCATCGAACAACGTGGTTGTTACTCTGGAACTACTTGGATGATAATGGCTTCCTCTAGAAAATTACGTTAAAATTAGATTACAAAACAAACAGCGTTCGCCGCAACGGGATGATACGAACGAATCTAATGTAAGCTATCATGTTGCCCTTTGGCTGCCCTCTTCCATGCAATACCGGTAAACGGATTTATAGGTCTTAAAACGAACTAAAGTCACCAGCAACAGCGACTGCACACGTGTTGGAGGCAGGATAAACTTTGATACTTTTGTTTCCGGCAGGTGAATAGCCGCCCTCAAATGGTGATCAGATTAAAATCCCAAGTCATATTTTAGAGTTCTCCTTCACTGAGAGCAGCGCCCCCCTATATTTATGCCAACAAGCCGAACCGTAATCAAAAAGTTACGTTCTAACCATCCTTGGTGGGAATCTATGTTCGTTAGTGCAGTTCGCCTCGGCAACAAATATGTTTTCTAGCTCTGGGATATAACGGATCTGCTCCTAAAATAGTTTATGCAACGTGTCCGGTGGGCATCTAGTCCCACTGAGTTGAAGTAGTGGTTCATGAATTATTTGCAAAATTATTTCAGTATTCACGCTGGCCTGAATGCCCATTTGCATAACAGTAGCCTTAGAATTTACTTTTTGTTCATTCAGTACTGAACGGCTGTCTGTTTTGTTTATGCACTATTTGAGGTCGAATTAATCTGAAAACTGGAGTATTCTGATTTCATTGTTTACCTTCTACGAATGATAGACCAGTCTCCGTTTCCTTCATCATGTAGGATGGTTTCCACTGGTTCTCATCGACAAACAATTAAACGGTGTCAATTTTCCAAAGGGCTGTGCCTCCGGATAGGTTTTGTATTTGACTGTAGAAATGCCGACGAATACAAAGGTGAATGTCACCAAGCTGTAGCGATTTCCAACCGGAGGTATCCGTGAGCTTCATGGAGTCCGATGGTTTTTAACGGTGCTGTTATTCAACTATACGTCTGTCACCAAAAATGGTGTTGGACTAAAATCTAAGGCACCATTTGCCCCAAGTTGCTTCATACAACAAGCAAACTTGATGTAATCCGTGTGCACTTTGAACAAAACGGTTTCCAAATATCTGGGCTGACTCATTTCTGAAATAATCAACTGTTTGTTTCTACACGTTTGGGTTTGAGACAGCCCACTGTTTGAGGTACGAGCCTGTTGACCATGAGGTCTGTGTTCCTACTCTAACCCCGGAACCCAAATTGCTTCTGTCCAGTTTTTAGAATTTTGGCAGTATCTAAGCCCTCAAACTTCTTCTTGGTGGAATGGCAGTTAGTCACCAAAGGATTCTACAGCTGAAGGAGTAAGTATGGCTTGAATGTCGGCTTTTACGCCTGATTACTTTTATCCACACTTCTAGGACCACTAGCCAACTAGAGTGAGTCGTCTGACCCAGAAACCAAAACAATATCTCACATAGAAGCAGTCGGGCCTTGCAACAGAAAGTCAGTAAGTCTTGTAATATTACTCGATTTAGAACGATGTTTCGAACGATGCACTCACCCCCGAACCTCTTTGACAAATTCCGCAAAGGAAACTCAACATAGTTTAAGTTTCGCAGAGTAAATTTGTAGACAAATGTCCTCAGGTAGTGTCAGTCACGTACTTTGTCCACCCACACGCTTTATTTTGGGAACGAACAACGCAGCTGTGGACAAGTTTCAAAATTTCTCAGGCAACCACCAATTGGTTGTTCCACATAATCTTGGATGCAGCAACCATATTTTCCTGATCTCTTACTCCGTGTGTTCTCGTCTCTGGACATTAAATTTATGTGAATACGGACTTATAATAATGGTTCAGATGATATCCTCTTCACACATTGAATATATATTAGGCTGACGTGTATCACGTGACCTAAGAGTAAAGCCCACAGGTTTAGCACGCATGATCGTCCCAAAAACGAGTGGAAATTGATGCTGTTTTAGCCAAACGTCGTGAGAATTTTCATATTACTAATGTCAGCTGTTCTAAAGCATTTATGGTATTCAAATAGGTTGCGTTTCAACGTTCCAGGGGATTGTGAAGGAAGCACCACATTGCTATTCCAGTCAACCTTAACTACATCCGGTAATTTTTATAACTGGGATACTCGCAGCACCTTTTGTTCGTCGATAACCTGTCCAGAATGCAGACTTTGGCAGAATCACTAACCTGTAGAAAGCGATTGTATAGGGATGTGATTGGGAGTGATATCATCATGGTAATTGACGGCAATGCAAGTTTTGAACACCGAGCAACCATAGCCTCTTTATATTTGTGCAGAAAACTTGATAGTAAAGACATATGAAAGAAAGAAGAAAAATACGCATTTTTAGTCATACTCAGGTAATCCGGGTGATCACTCCAAATGTTTTGTCCGATGTTCCCGATAGAGACCGGCACCAAGCACACATTGGGGACGAGTTATTTATGATAATCTTGTGTGCATGGTCGGGCATGCAGCGCATCACGACGAGGACGTAAACTTCATTCTGTTGCCCGCACCGCAAATTCTCGCTTATCACAAACTGGAATGTTCATAAAAGCTTCTGCTTGTTGTGCGGCTATTCAAAGCCTGCAAACATGGCCAAGCCGGTTTATTTACCAAACAACCTACTCAATGGAAGGATATGCCTCTCGGTCATTCTGCTGCAAATGCGTCAAGCCCTTGCTGTGGAGCGTTTGTTGTCAAGGTCACAGACGTGCCTCATATCGCACACCCGCATAGCCAAGCCACGAATTGTGAACAGAAATGCATATATAGTGGCCGTATATAATCGATCAGGAACCAGGTTAGATTTCCCAGTCTTCACAGTTCTATGAAAGCGATTTGAGCATTTTCAGGTAGGTGATACTGGCGATGCACCTAGTTTATGTCGAATCTGGGAAAACGCTTTGCAGCAACGAATATATTTATATGCATTTTAGGCGATTTGTTCATTTTCAACACATTTTTGAGCGCGTTTTTTGCTTTGTCAGTAAAGACGCAACCCAAAATGCGCTGACATACACTTTAATAAATAACAGAAAAACATATGCATTATCCGACCCTAGAAAATTCCCAACCGGGAAGTTAAAATCTAAAGGGACTTTTCGAAACTTATAGTGTCAGAGGCACCATGGAAGTAATGGTAAATTTAACCAACAGTGTTTATCAACACATTCCGCGAGAAGGCTTTCGTGCGTTATCTCAGGAGCTTACATGCACATATAAATTCACCCATTGAACGCTTGTTATACGTGTTCCGATATCACACATCCAAAAAAATGACGAACGCTTTCGCGAGCCTGAGCTCTAGAGCTCTAGAGCTCTATTTTAAACAGCAAGACAGTTCAAGATATGTGGAACATATTTTGGATGTCCTTAAATTACGCACGCAGAAGATGTTTGTGCTTCATTAGCACCGGGTTGCTAATTCTCAGCATGCAGTACTTAGTCTGCGGGATTATTGACGGAGGTTATACAATCGACCTATAGCCAGTAGGAGCTTGACAATCAACTACATTATTTTATGAATTCGAGTGGCAACCAGACAGATATGTCAAAATTGGACTAGCCAACTCATATCAGACGTTGCACTGAATGTAAATAAACATAGAGATTTTATGCTTGCATTTGTAATTCGTGCTGGATGATCGTTCTTCCAAAAATATTTTTGATCAGTAAGTATTTTTTCTGCACCGGTGTCATGAATATAACGAGATCCGAATAAACGGCTCAGCGACTTGTTTCCAAAGTATTCCATTCGAATTCGAGGACATTCTCAGTAGTAACACTAAATCATCCTTGTGAAGTCCGGAGGCTTGTTTGATTATCGCGTTATTGCTGCCAATTATTTCCGTAAAATTAGATAATATTGTACACCTGAACTTGAAAAATTTTATGAAACGACTCTTGTTTGGACATTTGGAGATAAACAGAGGCGCGGTTACCTTGCTGATTCATCCAAGCGACATCTGACGAGACTTTAATGAGTCTCAAATTTCTGGCTCTTTGTTTCCAAGCTAGGGACAGTGGTGCTTATGTTACATGATCAGCATAGCAGTAGAATCTATTTGTGTGTGAGAAGACTACTTTAGTCGTTTGTCTTCCCACAGATCATGCATGCACACTTCTAAAGAGCCCAGTGTACCTGAAACGCTTGTTTTTGTTGGATTACGTGAAATACGAATTCAGCAAGTTATACAGGATGTCCTGCGAAATTCGAGAATATTTTCTATGCTACAAATCATGGCGTCTGTGAGTACACTCAGGCTGCTGCACAATTCATTTCGTACGAAGTTAAGCATTAATAATATTTTTTATGATGCTTCGACTGCCTCATTCATCCGTTCGGTAGGTAATACTTCCACGGGGATAATAATTCGAAGTCAGCAGCATCAACGCATGGGCAATTGTGGGATGTTTTCACACTGTTTTATTTGTGACTCGTGAACTTTACATGATTGTTTTGCTTCAACCTGATTTCTTTATCCTAGGACACAGCGGCGCTTTTTGTTAAAAAGGGGTTGAGTGCTCAATCGGTTAGTTCATTTTTATTTAAACAAGCGTCCGAGGCTCGACAGGAGGGACGTTTCCCCGGGTCAAATCACCTAGAGTGATGAAGTATCCGTCAGTTCAGATTAAACAATATGAATTGTTAATCCAACATTGTCCTTTTTCTTTACTATGCGGAACTGTGCTGGAATAATTGAACTCTAGTCGTCTTAACGCGAAAAAACTCCTGGGAAAGCTTGGTGACTGGGAAGCTTCCACTGCTGCCTTCTTTTGAGGAAAGCCCTAACAAGTGACCCCTTGCAAATAGTTTCCTGTTAACCAAACGCCAAACGAGATTTCGTTCAGGTGCATTTTGACCATAATTCATGATGCTTATTCTAGGCGTTTGACGTGTTCACAAGTCATGCAATCCTCTACATCGACATTTCTGCCTTAGGAAAAATTCCAAGGCGATGTCTGCTGATATATCTTGTAACTGATAACACATCACATGTCCCCTGTGACTCCAGGACATTAGATCTAGACACCATAAAGCTGTTGATGGCCTCTTTTCCAAAGTGTAAGCCCGTGAATTTGTGAAAACCTTATACTTGCTGATTTATTAATTCAGCTGGGCGCATTTGACAAAAAACACGGAAATTCGAATTTACAACCTCCCGAATAATAGTTCGAAAAATGGATCGTTTGACCAAAAGCGGCTGGTCAGCAGAATGGAGAGGGTGTTTACTATCGTAAAAAATATTTTGTAAAGAAATTTCAGATGTTTCTTATATTCTCACCTGCTTTTGACAGAATTTTACACGTACCCCTGCTACACCAGTTATTTGCGTTTCTTTCGGCGATTTTTCAACAACCGGTATCTATCTGGAAATAATGTTGATGAACAAACCCGTTGCAATGAAACTGAGAAAAAGTACTAACAGTGATTCCGAGTTGCTCCCGTTTCATCAAACTGCTAAGGGAAATATAGCTCACAAAAGAAACTGCACTGAAAATCCTTAAACCGTAACTTGCCGCTACATCTTTTCACACGCCCAGTAGGCTAAACTGTGAGAACACGATACAACTGCTTACTTTTAAAATCCACTATTTGTTACCTACATATGTTTCTGTTTTATATTTACTGTTTATTTTTGAATGGCTGGTAATGGCTTAGAAGAAACGTATTGTGTGCCATGAAATATTGCAATTTCTTTCACTGGGAGACGTATCCAGATAACAGGCACGTATTCGAAATGCACATCAAACACCACTTGTTGCTTCAGTGGCCACCACCATGTGGAGCTTGATATAGTTCTATTCAAGGAGCAGGAGGCTTTTGTAAGACTGCTAATAACAGTATTGGCTGATGGTACATAAGGCAACCACTGAAATTTTCCATTACATTAAGACAGGCCACTGTGACGCACGTATCATGATCGCACAACAATTATACGGAAGGTCAGATATTTATATTTATCAAGCTCTGTAGCTATGTATCTACCACAGATATAGACGTATGCATATATATATATATATATATATATATATATATATACTGCGAATTCACCCACGAAGGACTTAGGTAAAAGTTATCTCCCGGAAAACTGTCCTTATAGTCCCTCCGTACATGTTACAGCAAGCATATTTACGGACATATATCAATTCACTGATATTCATTTCCCATTTTATCGATGTTCCAAAGTTCGACATTGCATTGCCATTATCTAGCTGCCGTCCCTTATTTTAAGTAACCACGTACCGCACACACACCTTTGTTTATTTGGCGATACTCTGTCAGCATTTGGCCTTGCCATCAGACACAATATGAAATGTGCTCACGTTGTGTGCTTGTTTTGGATGCTTGATAGGTATAAACAGTACTAGTATTAACATTAACACAACTACTAAACCGCAAGAATGAATAATTTACTTAATCGTCTGAGCTTGTTCAAACAAGGTTTGCCGTCTATATCCAGCTGAAATAACGCGTGATTGCGTGCACGTTGGCCGGGTGAAGTCAAGATTATGGTGGGCGGAGACAGCAACCTGGGCAGACTCTGTAAATGCTCCTTACTCACGCAACAAAACCAGTCAAGTACATTGCTATCTCCAAAAAAAGCCGTCGCAAACCCTCCAGATAAACAAGCAGTAATGCTAGCATCCTAGACATTACCTCAGGATAGATGTTAATCCTGTAACATAACTATGGGTTTTACCTTCGTTGTTCTAGACAGAAGAGGAATTTTTTCAGCCATTTCCGGTTGTCTTTCTCGATAATATCAGTTTCATCCGAATTATTAGACTAAAGTATTCAGAGAGAAAAACAAAATACAGCACTGTTGAAGGACAGGTCACTTCTACCAGATTTACTTGATACGAATTTCATGCCATTTGTAGCACTTCAAAAGCTGACAAGGTGGTGAAAATCCGCGGAAGGCCACCTTGGTTTCGTGCAGGTTATAAATTAGAGCTCAAGAGTGAAAATTAAATGATTTAAGTTGGTTCTTTTTACTTATTGATAAACTACGTCTATATCGTACCATAACATGTTCAGCTGCTAATTCGAAATCGCTCATGTGTAGATTCTAACCCACGTCGTCCAAGCAAGATTCGGTAATTTCCTCCACAGAACTTCGAGAAAAAACCTTCCGCAATCAGGACATTGTCTGGTTGTCTTCATTTCATTTTGGAAAAATGCACACATAAAGAGATAAGTTGGAAAAGCAGCAATATCTTTGACAAATCGCAGAATTAACTGTAAATTCGACTGAACTACGTTTACGTTGTACGACTGGCCTTATGAAAATCAATCACCTTTTTCAATGTCGTACGTAGATACACATCTCATCGTTATTAGTGAAAAAAACATTACCGACTATTACGTAGACAATGTATGTGGTTGCATGCTAAATCCATTATTCTGCATTTGCACTCCATTTCACTTTGGGCAGGACTTTACGTCAGCCAGTACAACGAGAGACAAGTACCCCACATCGACAGTCAAAATGGGCGGCTACCGTTGCGGACATTGCATCCTTTGGTGGTTGTACAAGCTGATTTGATTGCCGCTGCTTAATCTGAGGTTTTTAAAATAATCAAAACGAGGTAGCAGTCTGAAATTCAAGCCGCTGGGCGCTTTTTCAACGCGAACTTCAAAACTTAACTGTATGAGTCGCTCAACAGAGTCTAATATCTTCTGGGGTCGAAGCTAATTGCTTAACGTATCCTCTGTTAGGTTCCTGTGGTTTGTTGAACTTTCCCAGGGAAACACACATCATTCTAACTTATGAACAAGCTGTTTTACTCTCGAGTAGTCTACTGATGGCGATGAAAAGACTTTTCATAACCGAATCCTAATCTGCTGAGTTTATGGGTAGAAACGCCACGAGTTGAGTCATAAATCACGTTCGCTAGATCACGGCTGTGGGAATGAAGAGCCAGAAGAGAATCAATGGGATGTATACCTGGGCTTACACTTTTGGTGAGTTGGTTCACAAAGTTTTATTTTACGTAATGTGAATATGGGTCGAAACCTACCAGGTGCATGTTTGGATGAAACTTGCATCCAATTCTGACTGCTTAACTTTCTTAAGCTGAAACTCAAAGCCTAGTACATCACTCTATCATATTGAACTGACTTATGTTATAGTGATGTTATAGAGCGGGCAACCGAACATGTGAAAGGCACAGCACCGCAAACAGTACACCCACCAGTGATAGCAGCAATGATGGCACCACATACTTAAAGCCAGGTTGGTGCTTTACTAAAAACCATCAGACTTATTGGTAGTAATCTTTTAGCAATATCCAGCACTGCATAATCCTTTCCCGTCGCCGAATTAGATGGTTGGGACGGTGTTGTGAAAGAAAATTATACAAATATCAAAACCATCTAAAACATCAGGTTTCAAGATTTTTCGGCATCGCCTGATTAGAAAATCCTGACAAGGGGATCAGTCAGGTGTCGTAGCCAAAACGGTTACTGGGTTGTTGTTCAATGCACTCGGTGAAGGGAAAACCGTCACCCAAGCGTGAACATGCACAACAGTATGGATGAGAGTTCATCAAACTCCTGGTGCTGTGGTATTCCACTCAACCCGCATGTCCTGTGCGCGAAGTTCAGCTTTTAACTTTGCCAATAACGTGTCTCGCTGACAAACTTTAACACTACCGTAATTGGACCTCAGTGGCCCTTTTCTTAGATGTGAACCTGGCAAAATGAATGAATCTAACAGGGTGCAACGGGTGTAATGTGAACCTGACTTCTAAAAATCTAGCTACTAGCTAAAACATTTCAGAAATCATCAGCTTTGAGAGAAATTAGCCTAATAATTCAGATCACGATAAAATCAGAAGACTGTTTGAAACAGTATGGACTACATTACGTTTAGATTGAGAATGCGGACAGTGTACATGAACACCTTGAGATTATTTCATATTATACCCACTGGCCCAGGTATACACAATATCCGGTTTATGACTAATTCTTCGAAGGCTTTTTGTGAGATTTGGGAATTGACGTCTTTATAATACAAGCATCGGCTCAGTGATCCATGGAATTTTGTGATTTTTCCAGAAGTTGTTGACGTGTTCCGCCCTAGCAGAAAGATTCACATTCCTAAAAACACCAAACAATACATTAATTCACCTACTGTAAGAGGTTTGAGAATCCAATAGACTCAAAATAATTAATTTGAGGAACAGTGATGAAAACTTGTTATGGAATCTAATAAGAGCTGAGCCTTTATAAAAAAACAATATCTTAGGTAACCATTCTGATGCTGACAATATATCAGAGGATTGAGGACGTGGAACGTGGAGACCAAAAGCTCGTACTGCGGATCTTTGGTGGTTTCATACAAGCAAATTTGTCCCCTGAAAATTCGATTTGCTTTCCCTGTAAAAGTGCCAGAGGTCTATCATTGAGTTAAAACTTGATGCAAGGGCCTTAGGTCTTTTTGTTGAATACTCAAAGGTAACGAGATCAGAATACCTGAGAGAGAAACAGTGGAATTGATTATCAGCAGAGATACACCTATATATAAATCGGTTATGGTGAGGAGACTGTGATGGTTAAATAATAAGTAACCAGGTATACCAAAAACAATTCTGGATATTATGTATGAGTTTCTCAAGAGATAGGGCTGATACTTGTCCAACAAATGAGGTCTGAAGTACAAAACCTGAAGGACCACATTATTGCAGGACAGCTACGGGGGAAATCCCCAAACTATATGAGTAAGTGACAATGACGTCATCGATAGTAAAACGGTCTTTCAGGACACGCTGTCCAAAATTGACTGTGATCACTAGGCTTGCGGGATTACTTGGCAGTCTACGTGTGTAGCCGGTAGTGTAATGTGAAAAACACCATCGATTTGGTTCTACAAAACGAAAAGCTCATGAGTGCGGTTTATATTCAGAATGAGTAAATAGTTAATAATGGACTTCACCTAATACCATCTTATTTTGTTGATGTTCTTTCGTGAAAGTTAGGTTGGCCTGCCATATGATACGTTTTTACGTTTACAATCTTTCTGAGGGGCCCGTCTGTAACTATGCTTTACTTCGGGGATGAGGTCCACTGGGGGAGCAAAAACGTGTTTCTATTGCATGAACAAATAGACGAATACACCTAACTGAAAATAATTCGCTGTTAACGAAAAGAATAAGGTAAATTTAACACACACGGAGTATGTACTGCACAAAGTCAAAGTGACGCACTATTAAGCGCAGCTTTATCAGAGTATAGTTTCGTGACATACCTTAGTACTTTGACCTAATCTGATATCCCCAATTCCATGCCAGATAAAACATGAGGCGGCTTTCGTTCATCATGTTTACGTGAAGTGCTATAAATTCGCGGTAACTCCCACGTGGTTTGCTAATGGTTGTGCTTCGCCATTTACCTACAATTCGGCTTTTAATTAAAACTTCACCTTTGAAGATCCTTAGCGAGTTCACTTACCTGGCCAGGTCCAGAACAGGTGGTAAAACTACTAGGGTGTCGAAAAGTTTTCATCTACCCAATAAATAGTGTTTTTTAGGAGAATAACAATAACTAGATTAGAATCGATCGTGATTTTCACAAGTGTTTGAGATTAAGCAATTCCGAAACCCCTCGTAGATGTGTAAAGTCATCCAGTTGAGTTTGAATGTCCCCTATGTTTGTATCGTTTAATTGATTATTTCCTTGAATGATTGTTTTACCTCCATTCATCATGGGGCTGTTCCGTAGTATCCATTCGCTACTTCAAATTATAGCGTCGTATGGTAACTTCTGATAGATTTCACGCCGTGGGACTTGGTAGTTACCGGGCTTACGATGCTATAAGTTTTAAGTCTGAATTCCGATCTATATTTGACTACAAGTCCATCTGATTCACCTGGAGTAGGCAAGCAGGTGCCGTTAAAGGCTGCTTGCATTTGCGAAAAGTGGTCAAATCCGGAAACCGCAGAAACACTCGACTAACCTTGCCACGTTCATTTAATACACGGCGAAACGCGTACCATTCTACACCCACACTGCCTAATAAAGAATCATCCGTGGTCAGACATCATTTTCTTCTCAGTGGTGCAGAGAGGCATCTGTTAACGGCATCATATTTTACCCCAGAGATTTCAATATGGTCAGTGGATTGGGTGAGAGCACCATTCGACTAGTAATGGGTATATGATGAGACCCGTGTGCGGAGTTTCTCTAGTTTCTTCTGCCTGAATACTCGTCAAAATGGATGGGTTTCCGTTTGCATGATGGAGAGGCCAATAATTTAATTGGTAACAGGAGTAAAAATTAAAGACTGTGAGTAGTGATTTGGATTCCTTTTACTGGATGATCTTAAAGGAGGGAATTTCAGATATGATTAAAAACAGGGTGAAACAAAGCTGAGTTCTTATAAACTAAGTCAGCTACTCATGGCTGACCATTATTTACGACGCAAACCCTCGCGGGATTGGCAAATTTCATCGGAATTGGCCGAGACAAATGACGCTTTCAAAAAATTGTCATTTACCTATACTTACGATTTGACAGTGTGATGACAGGAAATGAGCAAATGTTACAAAACGGATCTTGAAGAACTTCAAAGTATTCGGTCCTTCCCGCTTACTTAAATGGCATCCAGAAGAAGTACATCACAACATCATGACATTTGTTCCATTCAGTCCAACTGCGCTACTTACACTGCAGGAGAAGCGTCTAAAAAGCAACCAGAGTATGTGCTTTTTACGGCTCAAAGATGAGCATTTTTGCCTCTGATAGAGGGCAAAGATTAATTTGGCCAAAAAATTCATAATGTTGCAATGTTTAGTTTCTGCCACCAAACTTGTTGCTCTTTGACGGAGCAAGCTTTTAAGTCAGAACCGTCCGCCTCCATATAACCTGCTTCCCCGTACCCACGAATAAACTTCATCTGTGAGTTTAAATTGACATCTGTTGGAATAGTCGCTTCATTAAGGCACTACCACACTTTACTTCAAGGTGTTAGAGGTTGAAATGTTTTGAATCGTCCATGTTTACCAAAGGCTTACTAATACTGAATTGCTAGATATATCAAAGGTACCCGGTTTCTGAACTATTTCGTAACGAAAATCCCGTGCTGCATTTAGCTTGATGGCGTATCCACCTGAATTTATTTAACTGCTGGGACATGCCCTATATTTGTCTAAGTTTTCTGACAATATGAATGTCTTGTGTTGCACAACTGTGGGCAGTAAACGTGTGACATCTCGCAATGTTTGTCTTCGATAAGTACTGAGGAAGATTATACAACGGACCGGTACCCCGAATTAAGTTGACACGCACGGATGGCCACTTAATATACCTATTATCAGGATCTGAAAGTTAGTTCTATTTGGAAAATGGAATTTAATCTTTTCGGTAATGTGGATGTTTGCGTAAACAACAAAGAGGATTTGAAAAATAAGCGGTCTGTAGTGGGACAGACCACTACAATCAATGAGGTCTGTCATTTGGAGGCGATCTGTTTCTTCGCTGGTGGTAGCAGAAACTGCAACGGTAAACAATTAGACAATCATCTGTATTGTGACCACAGAACACATTCGAACCCATAATAATAGAACTAATTCAAGAGAAAAGACTACTAAGCCAAGGGTACTAAACCAATACACTGTACTTAGCTCAGCGAGCTAAGAAAACCAGTTTTTCATTGTGAATGAACGACAAAAAATATATCCATCATCAGAGCACATTAGTCATCAGATCTGACTTCCAAAAACGAAGACTGTGAAGGCAACTAGTGACAGGCAATAAAGTGAATGAACATTTTTAAGCACAGCGGTTTCTTCCCTTTGAAAGTTCATTCACAATTTGCACTTCATTATCATACTAAGTATGATACTTCACAGAAATAATTGCACATAGCCAAATAGTTCAACACCACAACAAAAGAAGGGAAATCCTTGTTATGCAAGTATAAGTATAGCATGCGTTTAGTATATTGTTCGTCTTGATTGGACACAATGTGTTTTCTTCGAAAAATACCTCTATCCGGTTATGAAATCTCGAGCATCTCCCTAAATAAAAATATTAGCTGACAAACTTACCATGGGAGTGAATCACGAGTATCGATTTAGTGCACAAAAGCTTTCAACAAACAGCATTCAACATAAACAGAGCGCATGGTTACGTTTAAGCTGATAAATCAGTAGATAACTCCTGAATGTCAGTCGATTACGTCAAATATCTCCATTATTAATACGGAGACACTGACAGTTCTCTGTAGCAGCAGGACAATCAGGTAATATTGGATAGAGTGAATTGGATTCAACCAGATTATGGTATGAATGCAGTCTCAGTGGATCTGAAATGCACTGGGGCATGGCGATATTGCATGCTTTTGAAACGTAACGGTGTGGCTAATGCAGATTTGGATCAGTGAAATAACCGACAGTTTAAGTTTCTAGGTCCATGGAATAAAACAGCATGACATGCATGACTTAGCACGCCGAACACTGTTGTCACAAACTGGGGACAATACCTTAGGGACGTGGGCTGTGTGAGACATACAATATGCATGGACGTCTTCACTTGATAAAAGAGCACGGTTCTAATAGTTAGCCCCTACCTATGTATGATTGAGATTTCGTATTGAATCAATCATGGAGTTTGCCAAAGAGCAGTCTATTCGGATTTTTTGTGACTCAACAAAATGTCTCAATCTTGGAATTGTGAGTCCAAGCACACAATTTGTTAACTGAGGGGTACGCCTGGAAGCGGAAAGACCAGAGCTGTTGCTTTTAGCTTATTGGTTTAGGTGTTTAACCAGCTGAGCCACCGAAGACACTAGCTCAGGCAGCCGAAACTCACAACTAATTCATCACAGCTTAGAAGGTACACAATTATTTTCTCTCAGTACAATCAGTGAAACTGTTGTGCAAATTCAAAGATGGGGTACGTTGATATCCTCCGGATCGTCAAAGGGCTTTGATGTACCTGTGTTCATGTTGTGTTTACTTGAACAGAGATTTCTTGTTATCCAGCAAATTTCGTTCAACCTTTCCCCAAAATATCTACATCCGTACACATTTTCTTAGCAGTACTTCTTATAAAAAGAAGGCTCAAATCAGTCTAGAAGGCGCTAAAGCAATGTTTCGCTGATCAATACAAAGCTCAAAAATGGTTTATCGTCCCGTGATATATCATTGGTCGTTTATTCGTATGTTTGTAAATGTTAGGCATACTAAGTAAGTTTTCTTCAACTCGATGCCTATCTGAGATGATTTGGAGCATAAATCCGGCTGCTTGACAAGCAGACCGGCTAAGGGCATCAGCTGAGCTTTGGCAATTATTGATGTGTGGCGGGTGGTGAAATACTTTGTACTGCTCCATCTGCCTAGTATCAGTCCAACGGTAGTTGCTACTGATGAGGCGTGTGATTAGTGTTTAGTATCTCGTAACTCCGTCTAGATCTAAAGGAAGGTGAGATTTATTACGGAACTTGTGGAATTGTTCTATAGCATTCGTTCACATTTGCTTGATAATCAACCCACATAATTTAGCCTTCTAAAACACGAGACGAGAGATTACTCTTTCCGCAGATGCTTGACGACAGAGGACAGTGGACAAAGCCCGTAGATAAGGACATTACTTAGTCGAAAACCTCTAGTGATTGACAAGTTGACTCAAGGAGGACCGAATAATGGATTAACAAACGAAGTAACAAGGAACTCCTCGGAGTCAAATCAATAAAGTTCACGACGGAACTCGGAAGGACAAAGGTCAATCCAACACCGACCAGACTACGACGGCGAGGGATGCCAAGTTCAAAAGTCACGTGGGCATCGGCGAATGAGGACACGGGATAAAAGAACAACCAATGGAACCGCCCGACAGAATAACTAATCGCGGTCAAAGGTCATCCCCGGCTACCAGCACGTATATCAACACACACCTAACACTACTGAACGCACAACCACTAACCCACCGCTACACCCAACTACGCACTGATGATGTCACCTCGATTGGTGATGAAACGTTTGAGACCAAATTGCCCAGCTCAGCGAACAAGCGAACGACCAGTTGACCTTAATTGTCTGCTAATTAGTATCTGGTAAATTGACTCTCCTCGACTTGTTAGACTGTTGCAACTGGAGATGCTGTTATACGCAGCCTGTGGGTTCAAAAACTATAAGATATTTCAATCCGTCGTTATTTTTGAGGCACTCGATTTATCCCGGTCAATTCATTTATGTGCACTAATGACATAGTTCATCAAAATCTGATTAAAGCAGCGTTGACTGACGCAACTTCAGAATAAGCAGATAAAAATATGCAACGAATATTGTTTCTGATAGCACTACACACAAGGCCCAGAGAGAGTGGCTTGTTTCCCACCCAACCTTACACAAGCGGTTGAGCAAAACTGATCATTCTCACATATTTTGCAAGTGCTGAGAGATGAAATGAAGTGAAGTTCAAACATTCGTAAATGAGACTCGTCACATGCCTTCAATCGAACATATATCGGTCAATTTTTGCAACAACAGCAAAAAGTATAAAACCCAGGGGGTTTGGAAGTTTTATTACAGTGCTTAGACTCATGACTGCTGATATTCTGAAGGCAGCCATTCCCTGAAGTGCACTTATTAGTTGGTAAAATGATGCATTTGGAGAAGGACTTTAAATTTTATGAAAATAAGGGAACTTATGAACAGAGCTTACAGTGGATAGAATGCCTTGTGAAATAATACACTAGTACACTTGCATGTAAAGATATCTTGCTGGAAATAAGCATGCATGCAAGCATACACACAAATCAAAGTTCCAGTAATTAATAGCTGCTCGACTGTTATTGTGTAGTTTTTGTCATGTGAATATTAGTAAGAGGTTAGACACGAATTATCTTCAGGGCCTGACTGTATCTGATACCTCGAGTGGCTCTTTCATTGTTAAAATTACAGACACTACACATCCAGTTGTTTAAACACAGTGTCAGATCCTATCAACAACATATTTCACTAATATACAAACCCATGTTATCAGCTTTCTCACGGCATTATTTTCAGAAAAATGCATGCGTGTAACTTCCAACTGCGTTAACTGGACAGAAATTGTCAGCTGCTGTGTGTCGTGGAGCGCACTCGCGAAACGCCAGCCGTACCAAAGTTCCTCTTGAAAGAGTTATGGGAGATTGTTGCTGGTTCAGGCAAAAGTTAAACGTGAACTTTTAATTTTTCGTCTTGGCTGACTGGGGCCTGAACCTCAGAGAATTATAAACGGTCGCTAAAAGTAGAATCATCCCGTGCGAAACACATACCATCAGTGGGAATATTTTTGATTCTTTTCGTATATGGGACCAGCTTTTTTTGTTTACAATGTAATACTCTGCAACGGCCGCTACACACGGGCAAACAAAACCGACCAAAGTAAAGTGATAAACATGCCTAAGCGGCAGTAGTTTACATCCTGATCACTGTGAGAGGCAATATTTCGTGCTTTCACAGCAAACTGATATATAAACCATAAAATGATGTTTAAACGGAAAATGTATGGTAATCTGAAAACACAACATATAAAAATAGCTATATGACGGTGTTTCACTAACTTCACTTTGTCCTCAAAGTATGTAGCAGTTGGTTAATGCTGTAGACAGTAAGTTCAGAGATTCTTATTCTTATTCAGATATTCTTATTCTTATTATCCAGTTCAATTTAAGTCCCAATTAAGCCCAAAAACATCTGCGATTCTGGTAATGTCAATAACTCAGATAATTGCATTGTGATATGTCCTAGTGGGGATTCTGTCGACTATACATAAACCGTTAAACACTTACTTTTCCGGCTCTATGTTTTCTTCATACAGGGCAAGCACTAAATACGAAACGTCTCAGGCTCTGAAAAACATCCACACACACACACACTAACTCACGACTATTGTTTATATCTCACTATCACATTGGAGTTTCTAATGTACCGTAAATTTCACCGTTAAGAGCAATGCCCCCGCGTTCATGTCGTTCTTAGCGCCCTTTGATTATTTTTAATTTCTTTGACCCTCAACGGCATCCAGAGAAGTTGTGCAGCATAGATAAATCCAAAAATCCTGGAGTTTTAAAAAGAATGACCATTGGCATCATTAACACTGGAATCAGGGTTATGCGTTAACTGCAGTTTTTGGATGTGCCTGGAGTAACGGTTTCTGGCGTAGTTTCATTTCAATGAAAACTCATTTAGATTCTGCTAGCCGCAACGCTTCATTCTTTCGGTTTGTTTATGGATTAAAGCTGGTATTTGTATGCCGATTAACGGGTGCATTATAGTTTCCTAATATTTAATTGCTGGAACGTTGTTGGAGGCTTGCAAAGAAGGGGCCCAAAGCTTTGGCTACTACGAATCATTTGATTTAACAACAGGCCGGCAGGCTTCAAGCGGTTTTGATTCCCAGGTATTTGGGTGAAATCTAACAGCAACAAACCTATTCTTCATGGTCCAAATATCTGGATTGAAACGACGAATAAGTTTTCTCGTCATTCTAAGTAGTTTTGATTATGATGGCGCTTTCTCCTATTACGAATGATTTCAGCGTACGTTCCGGCATTTGCCATCTAACTTCTGATAATTTGTGTTCATTGTTCACCGGCAGCAAAATACTCTTTTATTCGCCTAAGGCTTATTAGCCAGTGCTTTCTTAGATTCAGTGCAAGGACGGCCATTGCAAGTTCCCGTTATTTGTTCTAGTAGTCAAGGAAGAGCCGTCACACTAGTGAGGCAGGTCGTAAAATCATTTATGGATCTTTGAAAACAAGCCATATTCATCTCAGGCAAAATGCGAAGTGACAACGAATGCAATAATGAAGACTCCAAAGTTGAGTAGGCTAAATGTAGTAAGTCTTGCTTGGCATACAGCAGTCAACCACAAACACACGAAATAAAGCTTGTAATCTATCGAAATAGTGGGAGTCATTTCTAATTTAAAACGTGCAGAGTTCACAGACACCTTCTTTATATCATGCTTATAGAGGAAGTGTTTTATGCAACTGTTCACTTCACCACAGGCCCAGACGTGAAGCCCATTCAGGTGTTACCCATATATTTTTCGTAGACCCATTCAGCACAAAGATCCACAATTTTGGTTAGGTTATTTACTGGAAGCTTATATAATGTGTAACATTTCAGAGACTGGGTCAGAGGGACACTTCATCCAGTAATAAACGGGAACATCGCCTATGAAGATAATTGAAATACGGTCACTCCAAGTGGGATTGAATAACACATGACGAGTAGGTAGATCTGTAGGCAAAGCTCACACATTTGGCGTTTCATCGTTAAAGGCGATTGAAAAAACACTCCGCAACCGTAAATGGTATTTCGCGTTCGAATCTGACACAGAGAGACCAGTGTTTTTATTCGGGCGTAGTAATTGACACATCTTTGTCAACATGGAATCAAATTTCAGAAAAAATATGCTCTTCGATGCAAAGTAAAATCACTTGATTCTTCGGATAAGAGCAAAAACGTCACCAACCGTGACACTGGTTATTCTTGTTTACTTTCGTTGCCTTGGTTTAGTTTAACCAAGACCTCATAAGGAACTTAAATAATCTGATACAAATCATAACAGATTGTGTGGATTGAGGCATTTAAAATTTGGTGAGCACAAACGTTGTTGAAACGCCATACTTTATTCAATTTAGGCAGGACCCTCTGTTCGAAGGGCTCTCCATCAGTGAATCAGACTGACCTGTTTTCGTCCCAATATGACACCAAAGGCGCTTTCGATAGATTTTGGGAGGCATCCTCCGAAGGAAAAACACAAACTGAAGCAAAGTCTGCTCAATCTAAAACATTTAAAAGAGGACGGTAATATTCGACTAAACTCTGTCTTGTACTGCTAGTAGGTTGCACAAGAACCCCAGAAGCTTGCAACCATGCCGATCGGAGAACGAACGCTCCAAGCGGTCGCTTGAAATGAATACACCAGCAGATTTACGCGAGTTTCCGTGAATTTAGAGCACGTTTTTTCTTAAACAGTGTGTTAACAAAATAACATTTACGTAGAGATGAATGGTAAATGAAAGGAAGAACTAAAGTCATTTGGGTGATGCACTTTCGCATGGTTTTCAATTACTGAGAACAGTCCTGCATGCTAACAGTAAACCGCGCACTTATCATCTAGTGACAGTTTCTAGGCATGCCGTGAACTGAAAACCGAATGCGAATTACTTACATCGCCCACATGTTTCTCTAAAATGAAACAAAGGAAGAAACTTGAAGACTTATTTAAGGTCTTGACGTCAGAAAAGTGGCAAAGATGTGTGACATGAATTCGGTTCGTTTAGGTTAATCTCATTTGAGGTTTCCATAATGCCAGCCAACAAAATAGATTTAGGCGATAACCAAAGGAGGTTCAAAGTGCCAACTTCTGACAAAAAATTGCAACCATGTTTATGGAAAGGGAAAGGAAATTCGGCCAGAGCTTCCCAATCAAACATTGCATCAGAAATAGATTTCAGGAATAGATTTTTTGAAATATTATTTCACACCAAGACAGAGGCCTCAGTAGGGATGATTTTGTATAATAGACCTGCATAAATAAGACATCCGCAAAGAAAACATGTTCTTTCGTGTGATAATCGAAATCAGGAGGAATTCGTTTTTTATCCAACGCCATCCCGATAAAATGAATATATGTGAGCGAAGCACGGAAATGTCCCGAGTTCGGAAAGAGAATAAAACCAGGTGACATCTATAACAATTTGTTTTTGCGTATTTTTGTGCTAATTTTGATATTCTTGAAATAAATTGCTGGAATACAGATGCTGGTCAGTTAATAGTCCGCGTAAATGAACAAAAATAGACAAAACAAAAATAAATAGATGTCCAGTCGGTCGGTAAGCGAGAGTATACGTGTGCGGAAACCATTACTACATTTCACGAAACTCAATAAAAAAAAATAACTAGATCTGGTTTTCATTCTGTGGCCAATTACACGAAACGCAAAACATGATTCCTTCACATTTCTGTCCCCAATAGAACATATAAACGCTTTAAACGGCTGTTTAGCTTCTCAGATGGAGGCATTATTTGTAGAAAACCTCGAACATTTTTACGTTTGTCCTTCTGTTCTGCGAATAGTAAGTTTCAAATTCGTCGCCATTACTCCCAACCGAATCACACATAAGGTGTTTCTAAACTGCAGTGAATACCTGCTTAGACTGGTTGAAGTTATCCCATCACATATTGGTGCTGGAAAAATCGTAATGCAAAACTGTGAGAATGATATATCGATGAATGTTTCGGACCATGCACGTTAATTGGAGAACGGCCCTTATTTGTTCTTCGAGAGCATTGACATAGCAGTGCATCCAGAATGAAGTGGGGCGTTCTCGTACCTTTTCATTATTTTCGTCTGAAAATCAAACTTACGTCACACTTTAAACACAGAGCTGAAACATTTTGTTTGTCTACTGCAAGGAGGAGTAACTTGGTTGCTCCTCAAGGGCGCCTTCTTTATTTTCCCTTCATGAATATTCTGAAAAAGATTCCTGAACATGTGAAAACAAAGCGGAAGATCCTGACCTGTTTCTGGAGCAGGATGAAACTTTATTACAAAGAATTCATGAGTCATTTCCTCGGAATTTAACTACAACATTATACTGATTTGGCATCAACTTGGTCAGAAATGCATCTGACGGACGTCTGATATTTTCTTGGATAGGGAGATTAAGCGCTCTACTTTTCAAGTATTCTGACGACTACCAAACCTTAGCTTTTGTACACTCTGCCGCAGCGACTCCGCTTATTTTTGTGTAACGTTAACGAAAGTGAAAAAAATAAAACCAATATGGATGTCGTGCTTGGCGTCGGAGCTCTCACACTATCATTACCATTTTTCGCAACTGCTTTTCAGACGATACTGATAATGTTGTTTACAGAAGTTTACATGTAATGTATCTCCCCAATGAAGATGTTCGTAGTGTACGTGCCTAAACAAGGTGTTTCACTATGTGCTTTTATGCCAGAATTGTCTGATGCTCCTTTATAAGACAACAAGTAATTCCCGTTTGGTCACAAAATGATCATTCTTGGTAACATGGTTGATAGCACCTAACCCAGTAATTCATGCTAACTAAAGACTCTAGGACTCAAAATTACAGTTTAGTTTTTAGAACTCTATTTTGTGTAGTGCAGCACAGAATTCATTTTGTGGTTTCTCCTAGATTCCACGCTTTTGTATACTGATATTTTAGGTTTTCTTTTCATGCACACAAATCGCAGTTTATCTGTTCTTCAAATGAAGAAATTCCGAGTTCAACCAAAGTGCCAAGCTGCGTAAATGAGCAAGCAAACAAGTGTTGATAATTTCATAGTATGGTCTGTGGTACGAAGTGTTCAAAGTCGTCGAATTTTCTGGGCAAATATTGTGCTTAGGTTGTCTCCTCTGACTGAGTATCTTTGCCGTCAACTTAATGTCGTTGAAAGTGTGAAGGGACTCGGGAATGATTAGTGGGTGTTTTATCATGTAACGTTACTGTATGCTCAGATGACGTGAAGCATTTTAAAAAATTTCCATCCACTGTTGACAATCACTGGCGACGTGCAACTCAAGGAATTTCAAGGAAAACTAATCCCAGAACTCAAGTGGGGTTTGAACTCGTTATCTCGTGGTTAACAGTAGATTACCTCACCCTCATCCATGATATATAGTTGAAGAATGAGTGGTGTTATATCCTTACGAAGTTTTGGTTTATCAGAGTGCTAATCTGTCACTCATGAACGGATAAATATGTTCAAACTATTTTTTGAGGGTCCAAAGTTTTCAGATTATTGTAGTTTCATGAGAAGCCTATTGCAAATGATTATCAGTAAAAATAAGGCCGCTTTGCAGCACTTCTTACATTTCTGGCATGAATTGTACTCACTCGAATGTTAAAAGCCTTGCTGACAACCGGATGTACGACGGAATGCTGATTGGATCATATTGGTAACCTTCCGGAAATCCACATCCGTGTTCCCTCGCTTCTCCCCATTATTCGTCAAGCATAGCGATCTAGAAGGTAAGAGACATTAAAATGAGCTTAAGAAAAAGACAGCTTGGATAATAAACGCAAGAGGAAGGTAGAAACGAACCCTACTTCTGTGGATTTGATGAGATATTTGTTGAAATAATATTTGTAGAATTTCCCATGTTTGACGTATTGGATTCGTTAAATACTCAAATGTAAATAATAGCTTACCTGTTTTGGGTTCAACGTGAAGGAACTGAAAAGCAGCAGGGTGTACTATCGTTGACAGCTAGTTCACCTCTAAATGACAGCCAGAAATTGAAGTAGATAGTTCAAAATGTAGCTAGTCGACTGGTGGAGCCAGAGGTAAATGGAAGAAAGTATACCTTATTGAAATTACTCATTACCGGAACACGGTCGAAATTGTCAAATATTCGCTTTGTGTCGGTTACTTGGGAATCGTATCACCTGACACGGGGTCTCTGCTTACTATCGGTGTTCACTGCACTTGTAAGACTGACAGTAGGGCTACAATTTCTGAGTATTCATCAGTAAGGTTTTGCAACTTGGTCTTCCTTGAAGAACCACCAACGTGCTGACACCATAGACCTACTGCCGCTTGGCATTTTATGTTATTGTAACACGGGTTTTATCTTCAAATTTTGCGCCACTATACTACTACTACTACTACTATACTACTACTAATCCAGTTAGGGGTGTCACAAAATTAGCAGGCAAGATGAAATTAAACAACAAGGATTGATTTGAGTTGTCCAGGAAATGCCGTGCATAATGAGACGAGGTTTTGAAATAGCCCGGTTGTATTGCACGTCCATGCTACTCCAGACAAATGAATTTCATCAGTTAAACCCAACGCCACCTAGCACGATTTTGAATCCCCCCCCCACGCTATCGAATATCGCTCACTGCACTACTGATATTTACATAAAAAGCAAGGCAAAATATAGCAAATTTTTGGATCGTGCTGACCTGTATTAAAACAAAGCTTCACATAGCCACTCAAGTTGGTCAAACTCGATTTGGTTTACGGTTTGATTTCAGTCAAATAACTATTTTTCACCTTACATACAGCGCAAAAGTCTGCAAGATACCTATCGTAATTTCACATTCAGCTGTCTTTATGCCGCAGAAGCTTCCGCTTACGGCAAAATTTGTGGCAAGAAATGGACGTGCTTTTGTGCAGAACATATATTAGGATTTGTCACATAACATGTCTTTATGTCCCCATGTTTACTGAGTGTCTTGCAAGAAGTCGTTGTTAGTGATTGTTTAGGGTCAGAAACTTAATAGAATTGAGATGACTGCTGTCGAGGTCCAAGTTGGCAACTCTTATAATCCGCCCCTGTTGGTGGATGAAACTGTATCCCGAAGTCTAAACGTAGATGAATAACAAACGACACGCAGACAAAATAATATGAACTCATGAATTCTTTGACGTAGGATTGGAAAGAATGTTCTCCAAAACACGACCCACTGTGGGACACCCATGTTGAATTTTATTACGGTATGATGACGTACGGGTGCTTGAACGCAGAAGTGGAATGGCAAACTAGAAATTGCCAATAACATAGTAACAATAATGACAATAATAACGTCGATGTTTCGCGCAGCAGTCAGCTTTGGAAAGATAGTACTTTTTACTTATTGATAACCGGATTTGCATGATTCAAAAATCCACCAAAATAATTTTCCCAAATCTACGCACCCCTTTTTGGGGATTTTGATTGGTGAAAAAGCCATGAAACTCCGTCTCATTAGAAGTATTATTATATTGGGATTAGAGTGGTGAATAAGAACGTCGCATACTATTTCTTGGAAAGTATTTCATCTTCTAGTGAAAATTAGAACTTTTTGGCAAGTTCGTTTTCTTTTTCTTCTGAGAATATCACAACATGAAAAGTCCTCACAATTGTAAACATCAATTTGCTCCCAAACTCCACAGGTTTAATTCAAGAAATTATTCAGGCCATGACCACCGACAAAGAACCAGGAAAAAGTGGTCAAATTATTGGTGACGAAAATCATGCTGGAACACACCTATGCTTTCTAATAATACCAGGCCACTCAGGACGCAGGACGCCCTTAGGAATAGAACTGATCCTAAGCCGGTTAACTATGTGATAGGGAAGCGGGAGGTTTCTTTTAGATGAATCAGCTGCATCCAAAACTTAATAGAATGCGAAAAACATATTCGCGGCCTCAGCAAGTTCTAAACTATATATGGAATTTTTCCATGTTGAATCGCTTCCACACTTCTTAGAAACCACGTGAAACGCGTCCATCAAAGAATCTAAATGGGCTACATGCAACAAACTAGAGGCCACTCTTATTAAAATAATGCATCCGATATTTGCAGATTCTCGTGACTGATCTCTATTTCGATTTGTTGAGTTTTGTGTATTTTAAAAGTAGTTAATGCACCGTTCGCGTGATCCGTAATGGGCACAAAATGAGCGCCAATAAAAGCTCTTTAATGGTACTTCAACGTCATGTAACTTTAAGGGATCGCAGAACGTAAAAGATTTGACGGATTTAATTTGGTATTTCTAATGGAAATTCCCCGACCAGAAAAACGCTTTCAATAATCGCCAAAATCTGTTTGTTCGGAGAAATCACGCAAAATCTGTTAGCAGAAGACATCTGTTGTAGTTTGTGCATTGAAGTAACGAAATTCCAACTGCTTTTCCCCACACGAAGACGAGGATAAGGTCGACATTCATCAACGCCGCGAGCTCGTAACTTGAATACACATATGCAAACAGATAAACATGTCCAAGGATGCGTCTATTTTTAGGAGAGGCCTACTTGTCGTGAGGTCAAGAGGGACTCAAATATTAAGGTCAAGAGGGACTCAGGAAAATGAAATGAAAAATGGTAATATTAGCAACAACAGTAGTGGTGGTATTTAGGACCCCGATAACTGTTGAGCTATCCCTCTCAACTGTCCCCCCTTATATCTTCGATCAGCTACATTTAATCAACTAAGTAAAGGCATGTAAACACTTAGAACAGGAAGCATACAGTTCTGTTGGACAGACCAAGGTTATACCTTTCCTCTATAATCTATGTAATCGCTACAATAGCCATTCAATGTGACATTCAGACATTGAATTTGATCACTCATATTCGTGTGGAGCAGTGAAATTACCTCTAGACGAAGATATCTTCATTCCTTTGCTTTCAAACATTTTTGTCTACCCCATAGAGTAAAAAAGTGAATCTATTATCCAGCACCAGCTTTTCACAAGAAGGGGCCTTTCTGCCTCAGGATTCCATGGTTGAACAGCATTGTGAGGTATAGGCATAAACCGCCTAGGGTAGTGACCGCCGGGTGAGATGGCTTTTCTCACAATGTAAAAATTGGGCATTCAGAGGTCAAATAAGTCAGCAATACCAGTCAAATTCGACTCGCCCGTTCTGAACGCGTGTGCGATTTCCTGAATTGTTTCCTAGCTTTGCGTTGTGCAGGGCTCATATTTTGACTTTCAGATTTCGCGAAGTTAAATGTGATAGGTGGAAATAGCTAGCAGATTTAGTGACATAGATCAGGCTGCGTTGTTTATAAGGCATGGTTTACCAAACTAACACGCATAGGCAAATATCTCCCTGGCGTCACTATATCTAGGCGTTACAAACTCAGTTTTTTCTGCTATGCATTTTTTGCGATCCAAGACCTTAAAAATTGCTCTTCCTACTTCATTCGTCTCATTTTTACAAAACTGAGCTCCGCTGGCATATTGAAGCTTTCCAGGTTATCTTGTGAATGCACAAGACATTCTAAACACGCCTTTTAACTGAGAACGCGACTAACATGTGAAGGTACTCATAATTCCTGTCTGTGACAGAAAGCTATTGAGTCTTTATTACAAAGACACTCAAAGGTAAATAATTGCGGGGCAATTAGATATTGAAGACTGTCTGAATTTTGCTTCTGATGTTCTCGTGTAAACGAAGTAGAGCAAATTGTCCAATAAATGAGATTCTAATTCGGAGAGGAAATTTTCTTCAATAAAAGGGAGAATGTATCAGGAGCAGTTCAATTTGATGAGAATCCCACAAATGCAATAAAATGACAGAATTGTGGGAGCATTCAGACTAGCATGGACTTTTTTTAGAAAAAGGCTCAATTCGGAAAGGCGGCCTCAGGTTAAGCAGTTTAAAAAAAGGCCGCTGATACTTCTTAAATATCAGAACCACTTGGTGTCATAAATATTTTTAGCTATGGGGAAATTTCTAGAGTTAATTCCGCAAGAAAAACTCACATTGTAGCGTAACGGCGGTGAAAAGATATCCATTTCGGCAGACGGGTGTAGTAACTTATGTACTGAGTTTACGAAATGATCAGTATGGGGTGAGGTGAGAAATCAAAGGGTAAAAGTAAACCAATACCACATTCAAAAGTTACTTTTAATGCATTGTCAGTATACCGCGCAAAGTATACCAATAATCATACCGCTTCTTGATGAATTTTATCACTGTTAGGAAAGAAATGGAATATCGCTAAAATTTTGGGTACTAAGAACAAGGAATCACAAAGAACCCAATCACATAGCGAACCAAGGAAAATGGCAGCTTATCCAACTGAATGAGACACACTTAACTAGCCGTCCACTCCTAGCGCGAAGCCTCAAAAGACATTCGAATAAAATTCATTCAGTAACCAAACTGTCCGTGTAGGAAAAAAACGAAGTGAAGGGGAGCGTGATACTTTCTTCTCCATGAGTCTTATAAGGGCAACTCAAGATGCAATGGAGCACTTCTTTTTATTTGATTTGGTCAGAAAAGACTGTAAATGGTCACCAGCAATTGCAGCGTAGAAAAACTGGTATAAGAAAATTTAGCAGTACCTAGCATGGCCTCACTCAGTTTATTTAAACGTAAAACTTATGTTAATAGTGTGATAAGAAATCGATATTCAAAATGACTGAAGCAAGAGCAGCAAATAATTTCAATCTGACGTTTGGGGAAGACGGCACCTCAGAGTATTGGGAGTGATGCGTAATCTGGCGAAACCGCCCTTTTGTGTGAAGTATGTCCTTCAGAGTGCTTTCCTGCCATCTCCGTCATCTCAAACATGCTACCTCAAAATTTGCAACTTTTAACTTTGAAAACACACGGAGCGAACTTCAGGTGTGACGAAGGTCGGTCCATTGCTAAAAACTATATCAGATTGCAATCGCTTTCTAACGGCAACACCGACGCTGGTGACTTGGGCGAGAGACTTCGTGAGACAGTTTTTGTAGTCATCACTGGTGCTAAGTTTTACGCACCGTTGTCCATTTTCCATTAAATTGACTACCTAAGCACGAACAGCTGCTTTACAGCTTAGATTCTCTCACTGTCTCAATTGGGCACAGCATTTTTGTGGCCGGAGATAATAAAGTTCATTTAAATAGTGGACGCAATCTCCCTAAATCTAATGAAAGCCCATTTGGAATCCGGTGATATATTATTAGCGGGCCAGATCCTTGATAAATCATGTGCTTTCGCTCGGGATATCATAACAGCAAACCTAGTCACAAGAGAAAATCGGTTGGCACGTGGATGATTGTGGTTTTTGAAGATTGTCGATTCCTTACAAACTACCAGATGAAACAGTTATGGAGAACCGACTGACCAATCTCTAGGAACCACAGTCCTAAAGAATGATGACGCAAACTTTAAACAAGCAAACTCTATGCGAATTCGCAAGCTCTATGTGCACAGATTTTGTTGCTGACACTTAGTTATAGGTTTATAAATGAACTGAACCAGAACATAAACAACGTAAATTCCGTGGTGTCCATCCGATGAATCTGCTACTCTAGGATAGACCAATCCTTTTGTGTGTTACCAACCACACTCAATCAGAGATGAAGAGCCTAAATATGCTAACTCACTGCATCAGGAATTGTGTCCAGTAACGTGGCAAATTTATTGCTTTTTATAATGCCTAAAGATGATGATATTTGAAGCCATCTACCAAAAACTATACCACTGAATTTTCGAACAGTGTCTTATTGTCAGTAGTGTACACTGAGTTGGTCAATGGTGCGCCCGTATATATTAAGCACCAAAATTCTGCGAACGTGGCAGTATCATACGGTTTGTGGGAATCAGTGGATAACATTGGAAGCGCGTGTTTGGTCGGAAAAACTGACATTTTGAACGGACAAGATATTTGGATCATACGGAATAAGCAACTCCGTCATTTTTTACTAGTTTCAAATCTATCAGATGGTTTGCTTCTCTATTTCCACCACCAGCAGATCAGCATTTGCAAACATTTTGATTCCATAAACTTGTACACAACCCCCGAATTCGGAAAGTTGCACAACTCACTTCATAAGTTTTAATGCATATACATATATAGTGATGATAGGCATAGAAAATGAAGCTGTTTAAAACTAGTGTTACAGCATATTTACGACGAATCTGTTTTGCTGATTTAGTAAGAGTGCAGCCTGTCCGTATGCATTTATTTCAGTCTCAACGAAAACCTTTAGCGCATTGGGGCGAGCAAAACAAACCATCTGAAGTAGACCTGTCTCTTTTGGGCAGGCGGCTGACCTCTTGCTAACCAGTGCGCCCTTCAAAGATAGTGTAAGGACATCGGTGTAAAACTCATTGTATACAGCCGAATTACATCTGCTCCGAGGCTTGCCTTTCACAGCTTACTGTACATGTACACTCTGTGCAGTCTAGGTAACCACACGCAGGCCAATACACTTGTCAATGGTTTCAGAGAACGGCTTAAAACAAGACTCATTATAAACCAGGTTACAAATACATACTGCGTTTCGACCACTTGGTTGTTTGCACTGTAAAATGCGTGTTTGAATATCAACCTACGAAGTTCACATTTTGTTGGGTTGGAATTCCCAATGTGGCATCTTTCACTGCTTTCCGTTTTTTAGCGAACTATCCAAAGTTACCCATTCCAAAAGCACCTCTGTATGAAAAACTTAACATGCTTAAAAACATGTGGTAACTGTTTTCTGATAAGTTAGATAGGAGGAAACGTGTAAAGTAGGTGTATAGCTTCAAATCATACTGGCTCATTTATCATGATTACAGCATTGCAGGATTTGATCCTAATCTAGGCATAGCAGTATCGGTGATTAGTGGTAGTCTGTTCTGTGCCGGAATGTTCATGGAAATAGAGAAAACATCAGTCAAGCAAGCCAAATAAACTTCAGAATGTTGTGAATATTTTCCACTACCAACTGAAAGCTATCGTGCCAGCAGTTCATTTGAAATATTGACACTTCTGGACAAACTGGTAAAGATCACCCGGTGCAGCTGATGATCTGCTCGGGAGCTCTCTCAAAAACGGAGACAGTAATTTATCGAGAGATATTGAGTACCACGGATGTTTTATTACTTAACTAGAAGGTTTTCCAAATCTTCACACCCCAGTTAGCTTGCACTTTATGTCCATTATCTGTGCTTATGTCACCAATAACTTCAATTAAGTGGAACAGAACGTAAAAGGCAATGATTTATGATTTAATTCCATGCGTCGAATCGGGGTTGATGTATTGAGAGAAACAGAACGGATGTTGCAAGTACCACCCAGAATTGTGATACGAGGTAACATCGTCTTAGATCCTGCTTGTGTGAATAACCATGTACCGCTAGTATGGAGAAATAAATTTTCACCTGGCCAAAGCAACGATTTCTCTTGTCAACCGGTGCATTCACAGATTCGAAACAATTGGGCGAACTCCGGAGTGTTAATCCCGAAACAATTGGGCGAACTCCGGACGTGTTAATCCCACTAACATCCACGCCATGTTCGGGCTTAGAACATTATACAACGTCAGTGTAAACCAACCAAAGCTGTTGGTTTTTAATTTAGGAAAACAGATTTCAACGTAAAATAGAAGGATGAACAAAGGTGTGGCTCATATATACTTACTATTTTAAGGGAAGAAATGGTCAGGACTTAAATAAAGGCAAAGAACCTCAGTTCGTAGAACCAAAAACAGACGTCATAGAATGGATTTCTATCCGGCAAAATAACTTTGTAGTCAAGCATAAAGTGCACGTCACTGAGAATAACTTTTTAAGTTAGTATTTAGCTCTATTTCCCCATTTTGACAGCTCAAATATCGCTAGTCAAATTAATGTATATCTGTAGACAGCTCACAAAGCGAGAGCCTTCAAGCAACAAAGGGTCCCATATGATCCTCAAAAATTTTTCCTTACCTCATGGATGATTGTACGGGGATCAAACGTATACAGAAATGAACAGAGCAAAAATATTTGCTATAAACGACCTCGCTAAAATCCGCAGATCTTAGCTGCATGTCAAACTCGCAGGACGGACGAATCTTCTGTGTCCTGAGAAGAGCAACAGGTAAGCTTTACCCAAGAAACTGGCCGTTGATTTTGGTAGATTTAGCAGGTATATTGGTAGTATTTTTTTAAAAGAATCTGTGTTTGCATCGATGTAGGGTGCAGCCGACACAACCATTTTGGGCTTTCTGTGCGAGTACTTTCACAATACACCGCTGACTTCTCACCCTAATGAATTGAAATCCTGACAGTTACAAGCGATTGGCTCTAAATGACAATGATTACTTTATTATATGCGCTGACTTAATTTCACTGATGTTGCAGCAGGATGCGAAGATTTCTAGGCCATCCACTGAGTACTGTCTGCAGTCTTCCTTTGGTAATATCTGCTTATAGGAGATACAGTCTTGACACTCTTGACTTCTGTTCAAATATCGAGTGCAAGTTGAGTACTGAGTACAAATTTGGGCGTGGGAAAACATGTGCACAATTATGAGGGAAAGCATCCACTGCGCTATAATCTTGTTTGTCCGGTACAAATTTCTAGATTGTCTGGACTGAATTATTCTACGACTCCTGAAAATCTTACCAAGGCCACCATTCGTATGGAAACGCTAGCAATTAGTCATTAATCGTGTTTCTGAAAATTGACAAATCTGCCCTCTCTATTTATTCATCTATTTAAAATTCATTTGGCATCACAGCTTGAATGTGGATTGACCGGACAACTTTTCTGTAACAACCAAGCTAAAAACTGCACAAAACATGGGGAATAATCCGAAATTAGTACTCAAAAGCGCAAACAAAAATAGAATCACAACAATTAGATCGTGTAGCCACGCAGAACAGGAACGAAATAACCAGTAGGCTAAACAGCACAACATATGAGGATAACTTTGTCAAACGTTAAAAATCGTAACCGCATGCAACAGGCTTCGGTAAAGTAAATGCACGTTCGAAATTCGGCCAAATCACGGAACACAGAACAAATATACCCCTTAGTTGGTAATTAGTCAGGTGGCTGTTGATCTGTTCGCCGAGCTTGGCAATTGGTTTGCAAACATTTCGTCACCATTCGAGGAGACATCTTCAATGCGCTGTTGGTTGGGTAGTTCCTCTCTTCGTGCCTGCGTTTATATAGTCTACAAAAAGCAGCCTTTGCGCTGTAACCTGGATTCTGATTGGCCCGTTCTTGATCTGTATTGCGTCGTGGTCGGCTTCTCTGTTAGTTTGTGGCGTGCCTCCTATTTTTAGTAGCCTGCTGTTCTACTGATTTCTTCTTCGAGTCCTTGTTCGGCCTCGGGTTCTGTGGTTCTGG
>NW_008751797.1:1305835-1308629 GCF_000715545.1 Opisthorchis viverrini
TATATACAGGATTGAAAATCATGAGTATGTAACATTGGGCAATATAGACGCACGGTGAGTAAAAAATCGGTAGCCCTCAATATCACGGCTGCTTTCGTTGTCAGACACGGACTTGAAAAATTGTCCATCATTCCTGGTATTCAGTTAACCAAGAAATTACTTGAAAAGCATTTAGTAATGCTGTGGATATTCACTACGGTTAAATTACTTTTTCTATCAGGTGAAGTTACGGTGAACCAGATTTTACGCCAAAGTTAATCCAGCGTGGTCTGGAAACCTTAGGCTCATTGTGTATCAGCCGCAATAGTGAGCATTGTACACACCTGCCAAAAGTTTTAGTGGAGCCAATATCGCCACCACGAGTACCGGTAATTTTACTGTGCACATTTTTCCCATGGAAATGTTTTAAAGGTGCATGCAAAGATTTGAGTAATTTCGTCAAAACACAGTCCAGTTCATGCATTTTCTACGAACATTATTTATAAACACGGTGTTCACTGTTTTTTCTACTGTTGCGTAAACAATCAGGTGTAAGTGACGGACAGAAGAATGCTTCGCAGAAACTGGTATGGTTAGTATATCCATGCCTATCTCTAACAACATAATTTTCCGGTGTATCAAGAAGGTCAAATGTTATTTTCCATGTAACAACTACGGGTTAGCTGATGGTGCCTCCGTAGTAGAACTTTAGGGCTCATAGTAGCAGATGTTTTATGTCGAGCCTTGAGCCGTCATCGAAAATTGCACCCAACATATGCTTTTGTATAAAAGATGCTTAGACGGTACTGCTTTTTTGGCGAAAGCTGAAGGACAACCTGAAATCCTAGCACACTAGGATGTAGAAAATTTTCTTCTTTGATCGTTTCGATCACCAGAGGTGTCGACATTATTGTGTCGATCTCAATTTACCACAAATTATGTGAACGAGACAGTAGTAGAGTCATATAAATTTCTGCCCCAGTCAGCGAAGACGCGATTTTTTAGACTTTATTCCATTTACCATATACCATATACCTTGTGCCCTAGAAAAACTCGCGGAGGAGACCAAATTGCGAGAACATGTTTCGCGGTCACACAGCCATCCTGACCGTCACAATGAAAAGCACTTCAGAAGGAGAGACATAGAGGCGAAACTCGGTACTCCAAAGTCTGTTTAACTTTCCATTCAATACACTTACAGATTCACGTGCAGTTATGAGGATTTAAGCGTTGGTAAATTACCAAATGGCTGGAAACTCGACTAAAAGAGCAGCCGTTTTTTGTGCCACGTCAATCAACTATTTAAATTGATGGCTCATGAATTTATAACCAGTCATCTGATGGAGATTGGATATTGCATTGAAATCTACTATTACTTCACAAGACAGTCGTCCACATAACTTCGGTTCCGTGGTAAAATACTGAGCAGTCGATTCATGTATTTATGGTGCACTAAAAAATCTGAGTCTCTCCGCGACGTGACCTTTGAACTCCATATAAAAGACAGAGCTGCCCGTGTACTTTGTTGCATTTTTTGTTTTACGTATGTTGCGGAAGGAGGGATTATGCAAAATGAAGTGATCCCAAAACATGCTGTTTTTCTCACTGGATGCTATAAAATGCTTTGGAGACAAAAATGCTCAAAGTAAGTAAGATGTTTGTGGAATACAACGAACCGACGAACCTGAGAGTTAAGACGACGATGGTATAGCCTGCTTGGAAAATCAACATGAATTTTCAGACATTCAAACATGCTAACTGGCATTCTACACAACTGTCACTCCGGAAGTCAATATACCCAAATAGTGTTTAGATGAAATGGTAACTTCTCGCTATGGACCTTCCCCATACGATCATTTCAGCAAGAATGTATGTTATTTCTAACACAACATCGTTATCATCATCATCATCCCCGACAGCATGACATTAGTGTTCAACACCGATGCTTCACTGCCGTACAACCATGATTTATTCGAAAGCCTTATTGTAAACAAAAGAGTAAAGGTGGACAGGGAAGGGATTTAGTTTTGGTTTAACACAGTCATTCTGAGGTGTCTACACCTCCAGACATTCACTCAGCCAATCTGGATAGAAACTGACAACAAAAATGCCACTGACATTAGTTGGAAGCCATATCTTGTAGTATATCTAACCAGGCACAGTGGGGATCACGCGGTTCCCATCCCGGAAGGCGAGTAACACCGACAGCACCCAAGCGTTTCGTGATCTCCCTCATACTTCTCTGTCAAGGGTTGGCCACCTCTCTGTTTACGCCACTCTGAGTTGGGCATGGGAAACAGCACTCTCTTCGGCAAACGATGGTTCGGTCCCAACCAACGCAGCTTCTGGTGCTGGACACATTCTTCAATGGAAGTACCGGCTGCACAACTCAAAACGCACTTTCTAACGGCCTCGTTACGGATTCGCCGACACTAACAATAGGGGGATCAGATTAACCCAAGATGTAACGAGACTGCTGGCATCACTCATGCTTCGTCGCCTTATTGTGGCTTGTAAAACTCGTGGCTGGAGACCAGCAAGCTGGTTTTCGACCTGGTAGGGTTTCTCTTTAGAACTTCTTTACACTCCGTCAGGTGCTACGAAAACGTCAAACGTATACACGCCTAACAAATTTTACTACTCCGGGATTGCCAAGGTGCATTCAGATAGGTTAACTGATCTGTTCACATTGACACATTTGCCCATCAAGGAACGTCCCAAAAGTTGGTGAACATAATAAGTTCTTCGTATTCTCACAATTCCGGGTTTGTGAGAGTATACATGGAACTCTCCGTACACAAAGCGGTGTCCGTCA
>NW_008751797.1:1309515-1324134 GCF_000715545.1 Opisthorchis viverrini
TTCCAGTACCTCTCCCTGGATTGTAAGGGGCGTGTTCAGTGACTGCACGTCCACGAGCATGACCTTATACTTTGTAGGCGCAAGTGCATACCAAAAGGACGGGATGACTTTGATCAGTTCATCCAAAAACACATGCGCCTTCTCCTCCTCTTCGAACGTGAGAACTATGTCATCTGCATATGCCAGATCCCCCTGTCTATGCTTGGGCAACCTGGCAGTATCCCAGCCCTCGTACTTCCTTCGAGTGGCATGGCAGCTAGGCACCGAAAGGGTGCTACAGCTGAACGTTAAAAAAAATCGACCAGGTTTTCGTCACAGGCCATTTTAACACCGGGATTTTGGAAAAGAACGTATTACGTTTACAAACTTCCGGGGCATTCCTTGGTGAGCAAGCGTCTCAAGAAGAACAGGCCGATCAACCGAGTCGAATGTGCCTCGGAAATCCAGGAATACTAGAATTGTGGGTCGCTTGTATGTATGGCGTTGTTCTATCACCTGACGCAGTATGAAGGTTTGATCAGCACAACACCTACCAGGCCGGACTCCTGCTTGCTGCTCTCGAGTCAGTTTCTCACGAGCCACCGTAAAGCGACAAAGGACAATTGACGCCAACAGTCTCGTTACAACCGGGGTCAAGCTGTTTCCCTGTGGTTACCACACTCATTACGCGCCCCTTTTTGAAAACGGGCACTGTCACCGATTCTTCCCAGTTGTCTGGGACAGTCTCCTTTTCCCAAATGCATGTAAAATTATCGGACAATCGCTGACTCAACTGTGCGGGTGGGACGTCATCCGGACCAGGAGCTCGGTGACGCTTGAGAGGACATATGGAGTCGTAAACCTCCGAGGCCGTACGTAGTTCTACGTTCACCATCCAGGGTTCTACTTCACCTGTGGGCTCTAGATGAGCGCCGGTTGGTGGCCATGACAGTGTTGTTCGAAGTATTCAGCCCACCGGGTGGGGAGTACTTTGTTCGAGATGGTCGGTCCATTGTGACTTTTGAAAATTTCACTCACAGGTGGTTTCCGGGGACCGGTCGCACGGATCAACTGAAATAATCTCCGGGCATTACCGGCTTTCTGGGCCTTTTCGATTTCTCTGGATTGCTGTGTCCACTATACTTTACGGTCGGATCGCAAATTGACTTTCTCTTGATGTCTGATAACTCTTCGCACCGGGTTATGTTGGCGACCGACTGGGATATTTCTTCGAGATTTAAGTAGTGCCACCTTTCAATCTGATATCTAGGGCTTGGGTGCGCCTGGTTGGGTTGTGCCACAGGCAAAATTCCCAGCACTATGCACACAACACTTGAAAATGATCCCGTTCACGTGAACTACATGTTCGAAAACGTTTCATCAAAGTGTCTCGGCATTACAATCATAAGTGGCACTAGTTTCCGTCTAATATCTTCATATTAGCACGAAGTTGCCTCACCGAAAGACAGGCACTTTTGAAACGAATCAAGGTACGCAGTTAGAGTTACCACATCCAGTTCTCTTGTTTGTCATTAAGCGTCTCCCTAACTTAGTCCGAGAAGAAATTGGTTTGTAGCAAATATATCAACAATTTCAATTCTTTGGTGGTAATAATGATCACCAACCAATCAGTAAGCCTGCTGGTCTCCTAATCAACCCAATGATTCTTCAGGAGTGTTGTATCTCTTATCGTCTTTTCTTTTTGTTCAGGAGGTTTCATTCATTGTGAAACGATGAAATTCTTTGGATCTGACGCCGTCAGACCTGCGGACTGAATAAGGTAACATAGTAGGGCAGCAGGCCTTTATTTGGCGATTCCAGACTGACATTTGATGTTTACAGTTGTTGGTTTGTATAACATTAGTAAAAGATCGACAGATAGGAGACAGGTCAGGCCTACATGGTAAAATACGTTTTCGTTCACACAAAAATTTTCATAAAACTACTGGCAATGAAAGCAAATTTCGGGAGCATTTTCCTTAATCTAGGGATCAGTGATGTAGCTTGACAGTTTTTCTCGGAGAAACGCTGATGAGGACATCTAAAAGTTAAAGTGCTTTTGCATGGTGAACGAATGGTTGTAGTTTCACGGGTACGCTGGGCTTTAAGAATAATACAGGTTACGTTTTTGGTTAGATCGCATGTTTTCTGCGATTTGACACAACCGTTTAAATCTCCCTTGTACACAAATAGGCGGATTATTCCAATGGTGTTTATGTTGTGCGTTGCAAATTGTCATACACTTTTCTACACTTTAAAATGAAGTGCACTAAGGAGCAGAAAACCTGAATGCTACCCATAAAATGCATTTTATTTACTTTATTTCTATTAAAACGGAATATATCAGTCTTCAGAAGCTTTTTTCCTTGTGTTTATGTAATTCATCTACAGTGTTCATTTGATGGATGTGTTCATTCGATTTTACGTTTGTAACTAAGCAAAAAGCAGCGTGGCAAACATTTACGTGTTGTAGTTGATTCACTGGAAAACGATTCTTTCCTGAGATGACGAATTACACCAGACAACCTTCTTGTGCCAGGGAGGGCTTTTTGTGGGATTATTCAGATCACTATTCAAATGTTTAGGTTATTTGACTGGTCTGACTTAGGTACCTATTGATATTTAATACGTCCTGGCTAAATTTACACTTATTTTGCAGTAAATTTCAGTAAACTACACTCCATAAGAGGCACAAAACCTTTTCTTCAGAATATTACATTATTATATATCTTGTGGTGCATTTTGAAGCTTGGAACCAGATAGCTATTGGAGCAATCAACAATCAATCTAATCAGAGCAGTCTCACTAGAAAAGTAGGTTAGGTTTGTTTATTCCATGGAGGAACACAACAGTTACTCAATAGATAAATGAATAAATAAATAATCTGTAATTGGCCTGGATTTCGCAAAACAAAAATTGCTTTCGGATCAGTTAAAGCTCATCTACAAGAAGGTAACTCATTTTATGAAACGCAGATGGGTATGGTATGGTTTAATCCAATTTCACTTTGGTTAATAGTTTAAGGCTGTCTAATGGCGGACTATGCCCCCGCCAGTCAGCTCTGACAAACTAAATTAGATGTGCAGGGTTCTTAACTCAACCTACTGGACAAACAATAAATTTTCACTTTGCACATACCTTGTAATCTTTCATTTGAAGTAGATTTTGCACCGAGAGAGTGCACATCCGCGCATGCAACTGACCATACACACGTTGTGCGAAGGAACACACATCTCCAAATGTATACCACAGCAATAATTGCAGGTTGTCATTTGAGTTTCTAACTTATTTTCCTTGCATATTTCATTTATACGTCAAAATTAACCATCTTAACAACTAATTAATTAATTGTCAAGAACTATAAGCACACTGATTGGACCTTTCTACACATGTCTGCGAGACAATCGTTGGACTTTAGCTTGCCCTCTATTTTCATGCTCTTCATAAACTGCCAAACAAGACAGAAAAGCAGGGTTAGGGAAGTCTCTTTACTACTCCCAAATTATATTGTGTTTTTCTGTACGTCACTACGTGTGTTTTACAAAATGCAGTTGCTAAAGATATTGACAGCTCCTTTCGTTGGCACATAAAAGCTAAAATGCCATGTGGTTTCTCCGAAGTGAAGCTAATATAGTGTGGACTGCAATTCTTCTACCACACAGTTCGAATGACATTGGTTACTTTATGGTAAACTTCCTTCTTCGATTATTCTGAGAAGCATTAAAAAGTTGTGCTAAAATGCTCAGACCAGTTTTCTGGCTCTGTACATAGTAATCTATAGTAAGGATGGCCCGTGAGAAATGAACCCACTTTAGGAATATTCCAAGAACAAATGTATGATGAAGTGATTCGTAAAGATATCCGATTTAGTTATCATCACTGTGCGGATCTAGCAATAAGGCAGATTTCTTGCGGTAAAAAATCTAAAGTAGACAATGGGGTGGGTCATTGATTTAAGTTATGTTTGCAGCTTTTCGGGTTAGTTTAATAACAGTATAAATCTGCTAGTGATTACTGAACGCAGCCACCGTTGATAGGCCACAATTAAGGACCGCGATTTACGTGTCCGCCAAGGTAGGCAAAACAACTTTTGCTGGTATACTGCATGGCAGTGAAACAAACGGCTTCGCGAATGCTTTCACACACACACACACTCAAACAGGCATTTTACTGAACAATATATGCAGCTTATGTGATTAAAAATGTCTGCGGCAGCAGTCAAAGTTTAAATGCTTACTGTCGAAACTGATGTGTCCAATTTCAGTAAATCCCCCTATCATCATGCGTGAGAAACTGTGAAATAGAACGACGTGCTTCCGTCTTATCAAGCCTACTCAGAAATGTCGAATTTCTCAAACCTGTGCGCAGTAAGGACAACGCATTGTGTTGATTCTTGTCCGCTTCGTCGGGTCTGTTTTGGTTCAGTATCACAGCTGTCATGTAAACTAGCGTTTCTATATATCACTCCAGATTCGAATTGATGGTAAGCAATCCATAGTGGCGAAGGCTACCAGCATTGACGAACCATCCCCTAATCGACTGTGGCGGCCACGATATTTACAAACAGTTAGAACTTCAGGAATTAACCGACATACACGCGAATTAGAAGATGGTTGTACGGATGTATGAAAGTAAAGAATATACATAATCATTTCATGTGATGGATGAGATGAAATTTTCCTGAATTCTTAGCCTAATCATAACTGTAGCGACCGCCGTCTTTCTGTCTCATATGTGTTTGGCACTTTACGCACTTATCACAATTTTTCTGAGACGACTGAATCATCTCAATAAACCTTCCCCCAATCTGTTTAAGTACTTGATCTGTCTGTCTGGTCATGAAAAGTGGCTTGTGTTCAATAGTGATTTTCAAGCATTGTTACGCTTAGTGTAAAAGTCGATTGTGACTTGAACAAACACTTGAGCAGCTCTCTAAGAAAATGCATACTATGAAAATCGAAGTACATATCCGCTCAGGCATTCCGCGGTAAGGTTAAAAGATTGTCAACTGAATGTTGGAATTAAAAATTCTGAAAATGTATTCTCCTGACAAACGTCGTGTAACCGAATTCTGTGAAATGTTTGAAGGACGAGGATTTTGCCGAAATACGTGAAGCTTTTACTCAGCAATGGAAAACGTGATGGTAAGTAGATTTTTTAGTAGCTGAGTATAAAAAGGTCTATACTAAAGGCAAATTTCGTGCTCTGAAAAACGATCTCTGTAGAATGAACGTAAAGTGATCTCAGAAATGGCCAACTGAATTTTTGCTGATTGTTGACTAATCTGTGAACGGGTTTGATGGAGAAAGCGTGACTTAAAATTTCAAAATAAGGTTGAGGTGTTTCTAAATGAGACAGAATTCACCGTACTGGAATATCACACAATCAAGGTGGCGACACAACAAAACCGGCCATTTGACATCTGTGTTTCACACAACATCCAACAAGAAAAATTCGCTTGGGAATTAATGTATGCTGATATTTGCCAAAAATCAGGTAATGGTCCGCGCTGTTACACTAGGCCCGGAAATCAAACGAAAATTCAGACTTTCTTGAGTGAACGGAAACTTTGCTAATAGAGAAAGATTCTAAAACTCTTAAGGCTGGTAGAGTTTCCTTTAAAGGGTGTTCCTATCAAATGTTGGAACCCACTGACTTATAATTGGCTGGTCCAACACTAGGCAATGTTCGTTGAGGCGTATTTCACTTATCCGAAAGCTAACCAAAATGAAGTACTGCAAGGGTCATTAATTACTTCACAAACTAATGTGCTGTTCAACTCAGCTGAATTCCTCATCAATAGTATTCTTCAGGCGATATTGTCAAACTTTTAGAAGCAAACATTTCTAAGAAATTTCAGACTCTTATTTATCGAAAACTATTTATACGCATTCTCCTCGGCTTTAAATCAGCTTTCTAGTAAGCTTATGTATGCTTTCAGTTTCATCTTTTGCACGCCCCATTGGGCCCTATCTGGGAAATCGCCATTCAAAGACACAGCCCAAGGATCGTATGCAAAGACAGCGATTGTGTCAAGCGTTCAACGTGGTCAGTATTTTCCATCTGTCCCATTTACCAAAACATTTATTCTCCACATGCATTACCCTTCCATTCCCATATTTAAAAACTCAAACTTGCTCTCTTATTTATGGTCGCGTCATACTCCAAGGTTTTCTTAATATATCTCATGCGAATGGGCCATTGGAATTACCCATCACTTGAATTTATACGAGTAATAAGACCTGTGTGGCCTCTTGGTTTTGAGATAACTGAAACCGAACACCGTAGTTCCGGAGTGTTGATCGGGTCAGTGTCCAAAACCAACCGAGACAAAGCACCATGTGGAACAAATCAGCCGCAAGGCTATTTTCACTGTCACCCTGACGTATTAGGATGATGCGAGGTATCTAAAGTAGTTCATATTTGGTCATCTATGGACCATTTAATTTTGATTTCATTACCAGGGTATCATAGAAAATCTGGAGAATTTAGGATTCTTTGGACGGTACACCAAAAATAGATCATGGCAACTTTGCTTGTCCAAGTAGATCCCCCTATCCCGCGTTCCTTCATTTCTATAATCTCACTTGATTTGAAATTAAGTAATACACTTCCTAAATAGTGCTTCCTCATTTATTTTGAAACTTCACTGAATCTGACTATATAGCACAAATAGAAAGGCATTGTGTTCTTCGGGTATGCTTGTTATGGCGTGTTTGTATCTCTCAAAAGATATAAAGGATCACAGTGGACTCGATTCCCCGAAAACCTCATTCGAAACCAGTGGATGTTTTGCACCTCTCAAAAGTTGTTGATGATAAGAAGAAGTAGCATTTCCACCTAAGGGTCGGGTTTCTTGGTGGAACTGGGCACAGATGGATTAGGATCTAACACAAATATTAACGTGGCCAAACATAAGTGCTGCCGGACTTTGACCACAAATTTGTCAACGAAATATCGATTAGGGTCCGTCATTCTGAATGCCTGTTCAGAAAAGTTTTGAAGTATATCGCTTTTCAGTATTTTGTAGGAGACTTCGGGTTTGACGGTGCGTTACAATAAACATGCATTTCTATGCAAACGATTGTATGAGAACTTTCAGCATCAAATATAAGCAGGAAACGCTTGATTCCAAAACGGTTGTGAAAAATTTGATAGCGCGTCAAGAAGGAAGAACCTTCTGGCAAAGGTTGCAAACAGAATTGCCAGGGGGATTCGGATAAAGTCCAAAACAGATAAAACAGCTGTACCATATTTTTTAGCTTGGCATGTGGAAGCCTTAAAATTTTTGCAACTGACCAGAGCTGCAATTTAATAGGGTGAATTTGTTGACCCCATTTAGTGTTTTTTTCTTGACACGAAACTGTGAATTCGAATGGCTGGATGCAGACGTCTATTTTGGTGCCCTATTTTGAGCACATGTGAGTGTAACTTCACAAAACATTTTCTGGTGAAACAAGGTATAATAAAGACTGCATTCAAAAGGCTAAGTAGGGTGAGTGGGATAGCGGCCAGAAATTCCTTTAAGTCTAGTCTTACAATTCAAGACTCCTAAGCGTTGGACTGGTCTACAGCATGGTTTTACACCCGTCTAACCAACAGACATTTCGAAGTGCCTGAGTAAGTAGCACTCTGATTCAGTTACAACTCCCCCGATGAAAAATACGAAATGAACAATCACTCTTTTCCATTCTGACAATTGGATCCAATAGTTTAATGCTGAATAGCCATCTCTGCAGAATGAAGAGAAATTCGCCTTTAATGAAAAATGCAAATCCAAATCAGAAATCTCCCCTGTTCGAGATACAACAAGATATTTCCGGTCAGTGCACGGTTTATTTAATGTGGAATCGAATATCCGTACAAAACGTTTTATACAACAGTGATACATTCAATACGGATGCTTGCTATAAAGAATGTTAGCCACTGTGACCGCTAGTGCGGTATTCCGTAGAGGATGAACTCCTCAAAGCTGATCAATTGAGATGTTAATTTGAGCTCATTGAACTTTTGGAACGGTTCAGATAATCCTGGGAACACACATCTCAGGAGGTGGAGCAGCATTTCAAAATCTTGGCCCATGTTCTAAATAACCGTCTGGACTGCGCTATATTCGGTGTCATATACTAGAGTCTGCAATACGATGACTAGCTTCAATCAAATTACCGGAACATTTTGTTGTTGATATCTGAAGACACCTTTATCATCACCACGAACTTAAGGACACATAACTGTGCCATCCATCTGCATATTACTTCAGGCCGTTTGACGCAATAGTCAATACAAAACGAATAATTTATTGACAATTCAATCGTTGCTTCGTTGAGTTCAGATGCTGTAAAAGGTAGCACCAGTAGCAGTGTATGACCGAAATAGTGTGAAAATGTACATCCCCGTCGAAGTAGTCAATGCAAAATCTACTCGTTTGATGAGTACTGAGGCAGAGCGTGGTGAAAAGAATAACTCGGATGATGAGTCGAGAGTACAGTGTGCAGCCATGTCACCAGATGCGTCAATGCCTATTCGCCACGGGAACTTAGGCTGATGTGACCAAAAATGTACTACTACTACATAAACAGTAGTCAGTTGCTTCAACATCTTTTTTGAAAATACCGAGGAGATCGGAGTAGCCTCAAATTACGAATGACACATTCCGCTTACGAGACTAGACTGCGTGGTTTTTCTTCCTTTATGCATTACTAGATACCTGTAGAATGATTGTTTAGAGTAACCTGTCGCAGTCACAAACAGGTCAACAGCCTTTTACCTTTCATTCCATTCTGTCACCCACAAAATTCGTGCTATTTCACTAAACCAGCCTTTCGAATTCCTTCAACTGAGATCGCTATCTACGTAACAAAAGGCCTCCAATTTCACGTATCTCTATATTCATGGATTTTTTCGGTTGTTTTGGAATGTTCTACGCTTTTGTGTGTTGGAATGATTCCTTATGCTTCGTGGGAGGGGTAGATCGCTGAAAAATTCTTCGACATCGTCTGTAAACGGGTTTTCAGGAAGTCAGTTCGGTTCACTGCAGCCGTGATAACTGGCTTTTGTGCTTTACCGTCCCCGTGCATTAAACAACATGGCCAAGAGGGGTGTGAAATGTTGTGAGCCCAGGTGGCATAGGAAATTGTTTGATTGTTCGCTGAGCTGGGCGATCTGATTGTGGACGTTTCTTTACCAATCGAGTTGACATCATCAGTGCGTTATTAGACAGCGGAGTAGCGCGTGATAAAAGTTTGGTGTTTTTGTGTTGTGTATTACTGCATGCATCTTAATATACATGCTGACAGGGAAGGCTGACGTAGAAAGACGATTTGCTGTTCACTCGGGAGGTTCTTTGTTTAGCTTGTGATCCTGCTTCTTTTGTGCCCACGTGACCTTTGCTTTTAAGCTTCCCTGCTCTCGCCGGCACGGTAAGTGCTGGGGAGATGTCTGTCATTATTATCTTTGTGTTCTACTCTGTGGAACTGGTTTGTGAGCCCACAATGCACTTCTTCTTTCTTGATTTGCTGATTTGATGATCGGGTCTCTTTAACTATTCTGAGTGTGATGTTGGTCCCTTGTGCGCCATTGTGATTCGCTTGGATCCATCCCAACGCATCGATTGGTCGAGTTCGTCATGAAGCACCATGCTTCCAAAAATTCCTTTCCTTGTCTCGAATCTCCGTAGTTCACGCTTTTTAAGCCTATCAGATTGAATTGTGGCCCCTTTTGTTCTTCGTGTATAAAGATCAATGATAAACGCACATGTCTTATGATGACCAGGTTGTGTTCTCTTATTCGTGATTTCTTCATGATTTCTCCCCAGTTTATCTAAAAAATGAATTTGTTGCACTTGTTACGGTTGCCGTATGTAACATAATTTTTCCGGATTCACTAAAATTTATCATCCGAGCTTGAGATGATGATATTTACCGGGCCAATTACCGCTTATCTGGATACAGGTGCCAGGAGTGGATCCTGGAATGATCTCTGTTACCCTCTAAATTGGTTCTTTGAAATAGCTCCAAACGCATCAATCATATGTTTGATTTGAGCCCAAGTTGCACAAAACTGGCGAAGTACAATCATTTGCAAACCAATTTGATTTTGACTGAAGGACCTGAGTGTGCCGCACCAAGCCGACTCAGATTTCAGTTGGTACGGTGTCAATATATCGTGATACATGTGTGGACGTAATACACTAAGGTTACAGAAAACAATTTGTGGACTTATGGAGGGTTTTCGGCAAACTTGTAAGTAGTTTCCTTTATGAAAGTGTACTAAGATATCTCCAACATGTTGCCAACCGAGACATGAAGCGGCTCTTGTGTACCACATTTAGTTGAAAAATATCATAAGACGAGAGCTTTGATAGAGTCTTCCGTAGAAAGTCAGTTGATATCAAAATGAGCGCATTTGTTGAGATCTGTCGAACTTGGATTCAGGTAGAAGATACGGTTGACGGAAACTCGGGGAATGTGCCCCAAATAGGGCTAAATCGGTCTTTGGCTGTCAGACAGTTTTCCGCAACCTTATGAGTATGGTATCAAGTCTATACGTGTACCGCGGAGTCTCGAATATCTTACCGAATGAAACATGAGACGGTCTAGCGCAGTACATCGAGTTGCATAAAAACATCATAAACGTGAGATTCAGCTGGGTTCCAGGTGAGTCTCCCGTCAAAACAAATTTGGTAAATACTCTTGACTCCATATGCCCTGTTTATTCTGCACTAGTCGCCAAAACCTGACTTGTATAAGTTTGTAACCATTAGAACAAAGATGGTTTGAACTTGTTCACCAGAAACCGCCCTATCTAGCTCTAAAGCCAAAGTGAACGCCGCCGGTTTATTTTGCTGAACAAAATACAGCTTCAAATGTTCACTTCCGTCCCGCTTACTGCACAGTTCCTCATCATTTAGGCTCTCTCCGTTTTCAAGAGCCGTTCGTCACTAAAGACTTATGCATACCGTCATAATTTCCTATCCTCCAGAAAATGGTACAAAGTAGGTTCCGATTCTTGGAGACTCTGACTAGTCTATCTGTTAAACTAGCCGCTAACTAAGAGATGATCTGTCAAAGTATACTTCTTTGTTCAACGCACCTGTGCACCGTTACAGCACTAGATCAAATAGTTACCTATCAGCCAGAAGTAACGAATGTCGTGAAATGGTCGACAAGTGGTAAGATATTACGGATGTATTATTCTTCATGTGCTTATATCGGGTTTTATTCACGATACTTCAATACAATAAATGGATATAAACAGATTATTGACAAATAATTGCGAAGTGGTAGGCTAAATGATAGGTCATACTTGTACGATAAATTATTGGCTGAAATATCCACCACATTGAATCAGTTCGATATCAGTCGAAGATTGAATTGAACTGAACTCGATTTCAATAGGGAACACGTGATTTGGCACGTAAAATAGCAAGTCACCTTCGGTAATGCATTTGCATAAATTACACAACTGGGTGGGGTCTTGAATATTCGTGCAATCTTAACATATGCCTGTGTGTATGGCAATAGATGATTGCTAAGGCATACTTTTTGAGCGTTCAGTCGTGATGTGATGTAATACTCGAATATCTGAATATGTGTCTGACCAGCCCGCGTGACGTAGTGTCTGTCATGTCTCCAAATAAGCAATGCTGTGGATCATTCACACGAATGCTGCTAAGATAGGAATTCAGCTACTATTGGCCAGGATAGAAGCCACATGTTTACCCTTGCCGTTACATCATTTGGAAACATAAATAGTTATGCATTATTTCGAGTAAATGTTTATTTTACGTATAATCAACTGTCTTCAGGAAGTTGGATGAGGACAATCGCCACTGAAAGCTGCTGCTAAGATTTAAAAAAACGACAAAAACTAAATCTGTTGCATCGCTGATAAGTGGTCAAGAAATACGCATCCCAAAGATGGCCCAGTACTGACAACAAAAGTAAATTACTTTTCTGTCATGATTACTGTTCAGTTCTCAACTGAAGAGGAATAGCGGGATTCGGTTGAACTGGACGCCAAGTCATACCTGATTTGTTTCTGCAGGCAGAGTGTGCGCTACTGGCTAGTCATCAGTGAGTACTCAGCTGGAAAAGAATGATAATATATTAAGGACTAGTTCAAAATCACATTCACTCACTAAATAATATGGACCAAGCGTAACTCGTAGTCACCATAAATGCAACTCGGTTTTCTGGAGGTGAACGGTGTGGCAAGGATTGCATTCTGCGAGTAAACAAGATTCAAGCGGCACACAAATAAACGGGTACAGACGTGGAAACAGTTTATACCATTGAACGCAACATTTATATCTGGCGAGTTGTTCCGAGTAAAGGGACACTTGTGGTTTCGAACGGAGTTTGAAAGCATTGTAGAATTGGGAAAACTAGAGGTCAAACCGGAAGGATGATAATTTGATGGAATCCAAGGTGTGCAACTAAAGCCAAATGCGGAATGCGTAACAACCGACTATAAACCAGCGCCCTGTTTGACTGTCCCGTACAGCTGAAAGCTGATGTGGTGTTATTTCGTGTTTTGCTGGTAATCATATTCAACATTCATGTGACCCTGTCCAATTGACTTTAGAGCGTGAAGCATTCGTGCTTTCGGGTTTGTCCTGAGTTTGGCAAACCAATATGACAGAGTTATCTTGAACAAAAATGAAATGGGCGATTACAGCAGTTCAGAACAAACGTGTTCAGATTATCCCGGCAACAGAATTAGGAAAATATTAGCCGATAAGTGCTTCTATGGGAGTCTAATCAGCGAAGAACACAACATGATTGGTCTTCGCTTCCATTACTTTTCAGAAGGTGAATAATTGTATTCAATAAAAATATACATGAAAGTGTAAAGACTGAGGAAAAGAAAAGCAGGTTAGAACGTCCAGCACCAATAACCGAAGACCAGATTGGAAAGCCGAGAATCAAGTGGCCTGCAATTATATTTCCTTACAAGTAGAATCCAAAAATTCACGCTAATTATGGGTAGAAAAACGGAAAAGAAAAAGACGCCATGCACTCCTTAATCAAGCATAACTGGCTGTTCAGGTAGACATAAAGGTTTTATTGATACCTTTTTGAAACATAATCATCCTGTACGCTGTGGTACACTGAGAATTCCTCCACATTCAGTGACAAATGGTTATATATTTTGCTAGTTACTACATGGGTGCATGAGGTACCACTGTCACACTACTAACGCCGGACTAGTAGATGTAGTACCTCACTTCGCTGAGCTGATCTGCCCTCCTCATCGGTCTGTCGGATACATGCACGTCAGGAAAAGTGGAATAATCCCATAGACAAACACTAGCACTGAAAAGACTGCATGGACAACAGCCTGCCACCAACCAAGATCACCAATTCTCATCCGTTCCCCTACATCCCGAACAACAAGAACGACACGGGTTCAACTGGACCAATATCCATGTACTAGCCCCGTAGGAAGAGGGAGTAGAACCGAGTGTATGGAGCCGTGGGACCCATCAAAACACAAAATGGGGTCGACCCAGGGTACCAACTCTTAGGTGACAAAGAATTTTGAAGCACTCGAGCTCAAAACCACACAAGAATCCGGAGTGGAAATAGACAGGATTCACAAGGAGAGCAAAAGTCCAGACCACTGAAACACAATGAAGCAAACATGAAACCAGCAAAATAGAAGATCCCACAAAATGTTAAATTCACTCGACCCAAACACGAATGTAACGTATGAAGTTTTCAGAAACCCACAAGAAATATATGACAGGCGGATCTACCAGATGGAAGTGTCCTATCTAACCAATAAATTTGAGTGTAAAGGAGCCGGAATGAAGCATGCACTGTTGAGAACACATCAGCAGAACTACTGAAATGAAGCAACTCGAAGAACCGACCAGATGCGAGATAATCAAACCACACGGCAACACGCATTCTGAAACGTCAGATCTAGTTAAACACCAGAAAATCCCCAAACAATTATTCACGTCATGTATTCGTCATTCCATCTGGAACCCATATAAGCACTCCCACAAATCAAACTGGGGTGACGAAATGTTTGCTAACCAACTGTCGCCGAACCAAAAGCCAACGCGTCCAATTCCATTTTGTTAGCTCGCCCAAGACAATTTGCTTGGCTGCAGGCGGTCGTGTCTCCATGACCTCACAACATAACTTCTGGCTAATCTCTGCGAAGAGTTCAATCTAACAAAGTCTTCTCAATGACAACTATTCCTGTCAGGCAACTAAAAGCCCAGTGCATGGATAAAATCGCAGAGTCACACGAATGGACGGGAATCATTGTCACCCAGAGAGGTACAGACTAAACTCCAGCCGAGAGTTCCGAACTTCTCACTAAAATATCTCGGATTTACGCGGACCAGAATACCTCCTGCAGTACAAGATCCAATCTCATGGAAAGCCGGATCAAAATAAAGTTTTCCAAAAGGATAGCGAAAATAAGTTCTGTTGCATAGGATCTGATAAGCCGAAGAGAATTTCGGATGCAAAAGTTTCAGCCAAACTAAGGTATTGTTTGGGTTACCACACGGGCGTGAGTGTGCAGCAGAAATCACGAGGTGAAAAATCGCGTACGAACAGCCCAACGAGTTCACAAATGAGCTATGCGATTCGTCTCCTCCGATTATCGAACGGCGACCCA
>NW_008751797.1:1332156-1337181 GCF_000715545.1 Opisthorchis viverrini
TAAGCATCTAAGTTTGAATACGCGATGGTGCTCCCCTTTTGCCTCCAGTCCCGCCAATCGGACGTACTCGCTTGACATTTTTCGAACATGAAGTCCGTAGGTATGTTCAATTGGAAGGAAAATACTTGAAACCAATTGGGTAGTCATCGTTTTCGATGACGAACGCACTCCAACACGTGTCATCTTGGCTGATCTAAAACCATCCTCCACACGCTTGTCAGTTCCACGCATTCTAGTTAATTAACACTAGGATTCTTGGCGACTTAAACCGCCTCGGCTATCGGTCTCCGTGGCGTAGACAGTAGTTCTCACATCACAACCTCAGCATTTTCAAAATCTACTTTGTGTCCCGTGTGCAGTGCATTTTTCATCATTGCCGATATTCGTCTGAGTTTCTCGGTGGCATGTTTATTTTTCTCCTATGCTCTCCGATTCCGGTGTGAATTTCTATGGCTGTCTGTCCTATATAGACCTTAGAGCAGTCGTTTCATTTGAAGACAGTCGCTGGTTCTGTTGGCAGGGAGTCGGTCCTTTAGTTTCACCAGTGCAGAGCGCTACTCTAATGTTACTACTCTAATGCTAGCTACTCTAATGTTAGCCGCGTTTAGAATCCTTCGAATGAACTCCGATGTTCCTGGTTTATTTGGATTACCAACAGTCCCAATCCACTCCCTGTCGGATTTCGTTACCGGTACTAACACACTTTGCAATTGACGCCATTCAAATTAGCCGGATATCCACTACCCCAAAGTTAGTTCTTCACTTCAGTTTAGGCCGCTGTTCGATCGGCTTTTTCTGCACACAGAGCCCTTACACACCTAAACACTGATGAGGCAATACTGGCGAATACCGACTTCGGATGGACAGACCAGTAGTTCACAATTGCCACAGGGTCATTTGGCTACTTGTGCACTGTTGTCTTTAGTTTCCCCCGACCACATTTGTCATACAGTCTGAAAATGCAAGTATACCCGAAGTAATCTCTATCTTCATCCTGATGTTTGTAAAACTCACTGACCTCGTCTCGCTTCATTAAGACAGTGTAATCTACGTAACGCCAGGATATCTTGGGTGGGTATGAGGACCCGTCTAAAGACTCCTGTTTCAAATCTTCGTGAATAATTTTCCCAAAACCGATGATATTGGAGGTCCCATTGCTAGACCCTGCTCTTGAGTTTAATCCGTGGAGTCAAAAACGAAGTGGTGAGATTCAGGCATGCTTTTATACCTTCCACTATTTCATCTACCGTAAGCTGTGTTCATTCTGAAAGGGTGTTGCCTTCTAGTAGAATTCGCTTAGGGATTTCCGAAGAGTCTGCTTTCGACACATTTGTACATGATGAATCGACAGTGAAACTTACAAGGATGTCGCTCTTCCCACGGTAACCCACGCTAATTCGATGTCAAAGGCAGATGAATGCTTCATGCAAGTGCTAGATTTCCCGGTGAGGGCTTTTAGAATACTTGCCAAGAATCTGACCAGCTCATGGAGTGAGGACCATATTCCGTCTAATATCGGTCTGGTTTGTGGATTTTTGCTAGACCGTAAAGTCGTAGTTGGATTGCGCGTTTGGGGTACAACCGATACCAATCACCTTGTCTTAAGTGGCCACTCGGATCGCAAATTTCTGCTAATTTTAGCTTTACTTCTATTCATTACAGATGTATTATTCCCACTATGGATCTGCCAGTAATTACCATCAGCTAAGTGTGGCTTGGCCCTCTGTAGATAATCACTCTTGTTCATGACTTCAGTGGCCTTACCCTTATCCGCCACTGCATTGTGACGCTTGTTTTAGGCCTTGAAAATCTGGTAAATTGGTGCTAGATCAATACCATGAATTAAACTCATAGATAGAATAGTTTCCAGTGGGGCGCAACTACCAGAAATTCATGCTGTTCTCAGTTCTGGGAGAAAATGAGCTCAAAGTGGAAAAGTTAGTTCAGTAGCATAGTGCCACAAAATGGTTTTAGATGGGCAGTGTGTTGAAGTCTGAATAGAGTGAATAAGCTGCGCTGGAATGAATTCAAGCAGTCAGTCAAATTCAAAGGTGAAAAAAGATTGCGCCCGCTACATGGTAACTACTTTCCTGTGGCATGCCTTCTTTTCTTTCCAAGTGTCTCAATGACTGTATCTGTTTCGTACCACTGTTTTAACTCGTCCGTTGTCCTTTACTTTCTGTGAACTTCCTAGCCAACTCCGATGGGTTGCCTTGGTAATGAACAAACAGCACAGGTTACTTCTGTATACTCAGATAACGTTCGAAGGAATATATCATACCCATAGTTAAATTTATCTCTTTGTAACCAATGTAGAATACGCGGTATCTAACTGACACAAATGCTGTACTTCCACACTGAGAAACGCTTGGATGCTTTCCAATCGGAATCTCAAGTTCCGGCAGGACTAAAGAGAACGCATTAATATTTAATGTATTCGCTGGGGTCAACAAGGTAGGGCCAAAATTAATAGTGACCACAGCGAAATTCTGTCACAACTGACACTTACTCTGTGAGAAAAATTCACTCACAATTGTTTAGCCATACAGCAAACGAGTGATGAAAGATATATAACTCATGGCATCTACACTATAAAAAGTAAATTGTTTTATCCGATGTCACGGAAGATTCGACAATTTTTTGTCGTCAGAATGTTTTTTTAATTTCCACAACCCTTCTCCCTCGTGTGCGTTTAGATCTCCTCGTAATAAGATGAAGCAGTACGATGAAATCCGCCAGTGCTGTTGCAGACCGTTTGTTCCAAGAGAGGTATAAATCATAAAATTACACGATTGGCACGAAACTATTTTTTTGGGGAAAACGCTGACCTCTATAAGTATTCGACCAATTTGTGTGTAAAAGTTGGTTTTGTATTACGGAGACTTATTTATGGAATAATGGATACATATTTTGATTTTGCGCTGGTTTAACTACGTTTCAGCCTATTGTAACACGCATTCGACCAATGAAAATTATCCTGAATTTTAAATGTTATTAACCACAAACAAGAAAACGCCGTGGCTGCTACATATGTTTATATCCGAAAAACTCTCACTTTGTGAAATAAATAGTGTACAGCCATGAGGTAGACGTTTATCATCTCAAATGGCACAAGATAAAAGTTGGTAGGTACAATAATATATCTGTGAACTCTCTAGCATCCCCATAGAAAATGCTTTCCGACGAGCATCGTTACAACATGGAAACACATTGGGAGTCGGTCTAAATTCATGTCATCTGGAGCGTGTTGTCACCGACATCCGTTGGGAACAACACACTAAAGTCTTTGTATGCTACTAGAAAAGATCGGATTCTACCTCTTTCAAATGAAAGAACTGGTACTCGTGTGGTGAACGAGAGGAACAAATCAAGTGCGATAACTTGTTACAAAGTCGCGCCATGATACAGATTGTCCAGAATATCAGTGACAATATAATTGTCCGCTTAATTCGAGGTTTCAGTTCCTCGACGGGCTTGTATCTTTGTTTTCCCTATGACCAATGAATAAGCAATCACTTGGAGATCCAAATGCACCAAAGTACTGGTTGGTGCAACGGGAATAATCCGTGCATTATGTTGGGACAGATAGAAGGCATGCTGCGAGTATTACCGGTGCTTTATTAGATTCCAACCGTCTGGCACGAAAAATGAACCTTCCACACAAGGGGATTTCAAAGAAAAGGACTGAACACATATTCACATGTTCACTATAGTTGCGACAGAAAGAGAGTCGTCTTGTTTCAACCCATTCTGTTGATCCAGTGCCACTTGGTGGGTTCTGATTTGTTCGTTATCTGAGATATATAGGAATATGTGAAATGGTTTGGTTATATCCGTTTTGCTACCGGATTTTAGAAGATGCCTGACGATCAAGTGTCTCGCATCACCCTTTGATCTTGGCCTTCTGAATCCAGCTGTGCTAATGTTCTGATACTTTGCTTGCTGACCGAAAACCACAATAAATCCAGTTCGCTTGTGGAGAGTTGCGAGGATCCTCCAGATCAGAAAATGGAAATTGAACCCAAAAGCTGAGGTAGCCCGTGCAACAAACGCTTTCAAATTTTACGCAGTTTTCTTGTTAGGGCATTTAAAACTACCACTAACTCGTATCCCAAAATAGCCCGTTCATGCTCAGCTGCAGAATTGGATTTGAAATCGGGGTTACCGGATTTCCATCGTGAACCACCTTTAGCCGATGACTTTTAACATAACTCTAAACATCGAACATTGGAATTCTACCGGTTATCAAGCTGAACGGAATACGGTTTATTTGTTTATACCACCAACGGCTACGTCGAGCCAGTGACATCAGATGAAAAAAATCAAAATCACACACAAAGTAACCATAGCGTGAATGAGGCCGATTACACCACAGGCAAGTTCGGTCGTCACGCTATTGAAAAAAATACCGACAGTCGAAATGGAACACCCAGTTCATTTGTAGTCTTCCACCTTTGAAATGGGGAAGTCTCTTCGCCGCGAAGTCCTCTATTAGCAAGCACAAACTAAACAATTAGAAACTATTGGACGAGAAAGCAAACGGCTCATATTCACACACAATTAAAGAACTCAACCTACACGTACGTCTACTTGATCGAACGTAGCTTTCTGGCTCGAATGAAGATGCAGCCGAATAAATCCATTTGAGTGTTTACATAACGTTTCGTGTTTATTTCTGCCTATCCGTCTGCCGTGAACCGAGTCCCCATCCAGGAAGACGGCAATGACCAGCGCAGCTAAGTTTGCTAGTAATGGCTTTCATACTTCGCTGCCAAGTCATTGTTTGACCGCCTCTGACTCTTCCACCCTTCACGTGGTTGTGCGAAAACAGCCCTTCGAGGAAGCCGGTCGACTGGCATACGCAACACGTGGCCAAGCGAGCGCAACCTATGAATCGTGATCAGTTCATCTATCGGGGTGAGTTATTTCTCCCAAATGCCATTCGACCTACTTCAGAATTGCTGATCCGGTGTTCCCGAAGATATCGATGGCCAAACACGGGTGACGTAGGTTCGCAAAAGCTGC
>NW_008751798.1:0-1256 GCF_000715545.1 Opisthorchis viverrini
CAAGGAAGCAGATAGTCTAACATGACAAACTTCTGCAACACATATGGAATAAATGCTATGCTTAACCGTGACATGATACTTGCTTTGAACAATAAAATAACGAAATCCTTCCTTGAAGACTGCTTAATAAAGGCCGTCATTGTAAAAAAACAGTCACCGAGAGTTCCCAATGGGCGGATTGCGCAACCAGTCTCACTAGGTATTCATTTATGCGTGGCACATGGCGTTGAGTGTACATTTTTGCCATTTAATCTCACACCAGACCCAATATAGCGGACACTTTGTGCATGATGTGCTAGTCTTTATTGTGCTAGTGCTTACCGCTCTTTGAAGAGCATTCAACATTGTTTGTTGGTCTTTAGGTGCGTGTTTCCACACCAAAATTTTTACATACGTTGGGGTTCATTTCATCTGACTTGAACTGTTGTCATGAATTCGAATGAGACGTTTCTCTCTTTCATCTCATATTCTCCTGTTATCCATTCGCACTCGTCGCTTGCATTCACTTTTTATGTTTGTGACCATGCTCTTCAAAAATAAACGACGGATAGCACTTGCTTTAGATCGACGGCTTTAACCTGGGTGGGTTATCTCCGGTGACATGGAAGTTTCACGAGTTACTTTGACCATCCAACAATTACGCATTCCTCAAATACACTACCTGAATGCGACATCATGTACCACAATTGGGTACACAAAAAACCAACGTAGACTACATTTCTAGTACGATTTCCTTCTCCCGGTCGTATAGAATTTTTAGGTGAGTACAAATTTTATATGTGATGGGAATGCTTTGGTGGATTGCTACTTCACCTAGCTAGCCCAGAGGAGCTGTTTGGTTGTACGCCGATTCGATCGCAGTAGAGTAAAAAAAGTAGTTAAGTTTGTTCAGGCGTCTGCTGAGAACAAGCTGTATTGATCGCATACTTGCTCGTCAATTGGTCGATAGGCGTCTGTACCTTTGTACGTTCTTGGCTAGCGCATCCCGCATTACAGTTGTGAAAGTCATCCAGACGGACAGTCAGGCATCTGGTCAATCAGGTTGGTATCTGTTGCATGGAATGTTGTGCATTCTGATTCGGGAATGCATAAATTACACAGCGAGCGGCCGTAAACACTTGGTCCCTACGGATTTATTCTATTCAGTAAAGCACATTAGGCTGTAGGGGCACAATGAATCCCTTCAGTTGGAGATTGCCTTCAGGAAATAAAGTCGTACATTTTATTCTGTTGCAAGGAAATTATGTCCGCTCTTC
>NW_008751798.1:1421-4145 GCF_000715545.1 Opisthorchis viverrini
CGCTCTTCCCATTGAGCACGCTTAATGACGGTTGAAAGCGTCATGAACCTACATAATCTTGTGGTCTAGATTGAAACTCACTGGTGAGAGTCTGTCCGGTCTCTGATTCCGTTGAGTACTTTTTTAAACGCCCTACTTATCTCTTAACACCGAAAGCGTCGACACATCGTCTCAACTCAAAATACTACTAATAAGATTGACGAAACTCGTTGAGTAGTTGACGCCGACAAATCAGTTTTATGTAACAAATTCACGCATTGATGACAACGATGACGTCAAGGTGACAATGGGAGAAGAAACAACGGCAAGCTGCCAATTTTTACGTGTCCTCGTCACAAGACTTTCCACCAGACAATGCAGACGGAAATCTGCAAAAAGATTACGCATACAGATTGAATTCTGGACCACCATAGCAACCATCCAGACTGTCACAAACAGGTGCATTTTTACACAGTTGAAGAGAAGTCAAATGAACTTTCTTAAGATGACTTCATGGATGCTACGACAGCACCAACGGAACTAGTAACATGATGTGAACATTACCACTGTGATGAACGGAAAATTTGACAAAATGAAGACAGATAGACTTGAAAAATTCAATGCGGGAGTTGTGAAATCAGTATGTGTGAACTCGCGCTTGCTGCTGGGAGAGTGTCGCTTATCTCTGCATACAAAGATTTAGATGGAAACAAATTCAATTGTAACGGCCTCGGCATACTGGGACGATAGAGAACAAAGAAAAACATGAATTGATGGGGACGGAGCACGACACTGATAAAGCAATAAATAGTCGCATTGAGATTTGCCCTGTGTATCAACCTTAGATGCCAAAGAAAATCAAAAAATGTCAAGCCGGGGGTGATACGAGGAATAAAATGGAAACCAAGAGAGATAAAAAGGGATGCCGGAATCCGGGGGGAGGGACTTAACTGAACCGAAATATGCGGCTCTCAGCAAGGATCTGTAAACCGGAGAAAGTAGCCGACCGAAACAATAGAAGATCTGGAGTGAAAAGTCACGCAACTCAGCCTGCCAGCCCCATGAATTTAAACCACGAGTTGTGAATGAGCGAATCCGGATGAACTTAGTAGTCTCTTGAGAACGAAGGTTATGCAGTTCCCTAATCAATCAGCAGGAAAGGAAACAACCCCAACGCAANNACACAGACCATAGATGGACCAATCAGGCCCCAAGTGAGAAGACTTCCGAGCAATTAATGGGGCTATAACTTAAAGATACAACTGTAAAATCGTAAGCACAAACAGAGGAACTACCCACCCAACCGCACACTAGTTTTGAATCCTCGAACTGTGACAAAACTAATGTATGTCAGTTGTCGAGCTCGGCGAACAGACGAACAGCTAACTTATCAACTACAACAGATATAAATTTTTGCTATGCGATCAATAATCAGAACGTAGTGCTGGTGTACTTCTGTCGAGGATGGTGAAGCTTGCCAAGGGGAGCTTGCATGGAGTGGATAGTACCTAAACCCTACGGGTTGCTGTCTCCTACGGCGCAGACTTGCGTTAGTGCTGACTCTAATCCGTAAAACTAGACGGATTTGCACATCAAATACACTCGCTGAAGATACAGAATTGCTGAAGTATGTACTGTGGTCAAATAACTACTCCGATCGAAGGTACCTGGGTTCCAGTGATACACCAACGGTGACGCCCACAATACCGAAAAAATGATGTTATAGGTTAAACCGACTGGAGGCTTGAAACTCAGGCGATGAAGCATCTTTCCAGAAACTCCGTACCACATCAACTGACCTTAACCAAAGCTGATTGAATCCAGGGTTAAATCTCCTGTCACTAGACCCCTAGGTATAGTATTGTGGGGCCAGACTACGCGATAAGAAGACATAAAATAAGGAGCACGGCTGTACTGTCAGTTCAGGTCTAACATACTGAGCTGGTGCGTAATTGTATAGGATGGCTGACTGGCCAATATGGTCACTCTGTCCGTCCCTTCTTTTCCAGCCAATGGCGACGTTAATGCTTTGATCATTTTCAAGTCCGCTCTGCTGGTTGCATCCTGTCAAGCTATGTTTGGCAAGCTGCATCTAGGCACCTAATATCCGGGAACGATGGTGACCGCTGGTGAACTTATTGACTAGTCATTCTCTGCACATGCAGTTTTCGTGCCTGGACGNATGCCATGTTTTTTTTAGAAATAGCAAGGCTATGTTGCAGTCATTACCCTTAGAAGACGTAGTACTAGTGGATTCCAAACAGAACCGTGGCCTGCATAAAAATCTGCTGCAAATTATTCGCAGTTGCATCCACCTGGTGCCAAAAGCATCTGCAACACTCAGGATGTAGTATGAAAGTCCTAAGGAGCAACGTCTTGGCATGTAGTTGATCTCTCTTTCGCCGTTCTTCTAATCAGTATGAGCATTGAATAACGAAACCACTGTCAACGTTGCTGCTTTTGTGCAATTTATAGCGACAAAACGGCGCATACATTATCACTGTCGTCAAATACCTGATGCATGCGAAACAACGGTACATCTCGAGCAACTTTGCCAACAGTCAGCCCGTACATTCAGGCACACCGGTTCTACTCATCCATGTATTTTCTTAAACCTGTGGTCCATACGTTATTGGCAGCAGCTGCAACCGGATCTTTCAGCTTCATTCTGACAAGAGTATGGTGCTGAATCATTTGGCTGCAAGGAAGCAGATAGTCTAACATGACAAAATTCTGCAACATATG
>NW_008751798.1:8258-13159 GCF_000715545.1 Opisthorchis viverrini
GATGGTGAACTTATTGGCTAGTCATTCTCTGCACATGCAGTTTTCGTGCCTGGACGCTCCCTAGTACTAATCGGCATAGATCGCAGAGTTGAACTCAGCTCATCTTTCTGGTAGGCCTCCACAAAGTTTGTAGCTCCTTCGGTCCACACTGACTAGCCATTTTAAGCCTGCTCTCTTCGCTCGGAGTGACCAAAAGGTCACTCTGAGACTGTCCTGGTTTTAGTGAACAGTCACGTTGTTTCATAAGTGTATTAATGTTGCAGGCTGGAATGTATTGTGTCATGCTGTCTAACACGTCTTGCGGCGGGAGAGAGTGCACGAAAGGAACTCAACCTGAAATCGTATCGTTCTGGCGCCTGGCATCAGAAGGCTTTAGATATCCAGATGTCTGTGACTTTCCTGGTTTGCCTTGAATATTCGAAGACTGTATTCGACCCGTTCAACAAGACTTGAGTTAACGCGTAGTCAAAAACAGTTGCCTTCTACAGGCCGATATTAACGCTGATGAACGGTTTTAAAGTTAACAAAGAGCCTACCAACGAGGACAAACCCCATGTGTGACCACACTTACAGACGGTCGAGAATATGAGAATACACAGTGCGGACATAGCGGAGGGTAGCCGTACAGTCCAATTCATCAGGGCAAAAAAACAGGGATATAAACACGATAACTGTTTGGTTGAGTAAAGCCTTGCGCTGACAAAAGAAAGTGAGAAATGTGTAATTGAATCGGTTCTTCTTTTGAAGTGCAGGGACCACAGCACACACCAAGCACCCTCAACTCACAAACACTGACCCTACGCCAAATTTCCTGTTAGAGAACAGCAGATAGGCTTTGAAACATGGAGGGAAAGTTTGAGCCACATAGTGTAATTTTTTAGGAGTATTTTTGTCACAGTACTAAAAGTGCTGCCTTTGATGGGTTACTTTGTTAAAGGTTTTATTTGACTGCGATATCTTTTAGTCTGCCTGTTCTCAGGAATCCGATCACCGATCATGAAGGCGGACCCCTGGGGGAGGTAGCTTGCACAGACTGAAAGTATGTGTAGGAGGGTTATTGTGGCTTATTCATTAACGAAGATCGCTCGTCTGTACTGAACAACAAATGTGATAAAGTGCACAGGGGTATTTTTTCTAGACATTAAGCATTAAGCTAACTTAGAGCTAATTTGGCTAAATCAACTTCGGCTAATTATGAGGCTTGAGTAATTCTGGCATGCCTTACATTTGGATGAACCTGATCCATGCTGAGTTTATGTTGGCTGACGGGGAATACCTTGAGAACAAAGTCATCGAAAAATAGGCTTATCTATAAAGTGGCTCCTTATCGCAATAAAAAGATGTCCACATCACAGACGCTTCCGGGTGTCACATTTGCCCCTTTCCTGTGCGGAACAGTTTCCTAGATATAGGACCCATTGTAAAAAATATTGAGTAAACGCTTAAATAAAAAGATGTCCACATCACAGACGCTTTCGGGTGTCACGCTTGCCTCTTTCCTGTACGGAACGTCTTCCTAGATATAGAACCCATTGTAGAAATCATTGAGTAAACGCTTCCAAGCTCTTTTGCTTGCCGTTCAGTTACTCAGGCAGTAAAGGCCTGTACTTGATCACGCTGTTATTGAAATTTGACATGTGGAACTAGTGACGACCATAGGAAATTTTCGTCCAAATTGGGCCCCAGTATTCCCTTGAATATGTTATCCGATTCGGCGGTGCTAACTTCCTCCAGTTTATCTCTTTGAGACTCAATACCTGCAGATGATTCTGTGATAGAAGCGTTTGAACCAAGCCTCCTATGCTTGTGAAGCCCAAGCTGCTGTCTCTGCATTGTGCTCCCGTCGACTACAGAGAGCTGTCCCTGAAACTCCGTCCTCATCATGCCCTTGGGTGTCCTCCAACGCATCAATTCTGTCAGTAATAGGGCCAGAAAATATGAGTTTACTCTCAACAATCTCTTTGAATGCTCCATCTTAGACCTTTAATTGGACTTATCTCTTTCCTATGGACTCGCTTTAGATATCATGACCACGAAAGAAGCCTATTGTCCATACTCGAAGATCGGCCTAACATGAGATGTCAAGATGGTTTGTGACAATTTAAAAATAAGTTGAAGAAATAATATCCTCTTGGATCATATTAGTCTGGTAGTAGCCATTTGCCTTTCAGAGTTGTCCGTAGACTTCAAAACCGGTGTCACAATGACTGCGGAATTCTGCTCCAAGAATGTTTCTCTCAGTAGATAACGACCGACGCCAAAGTTGCCAAAGGAATGAGGACCTACAATGAGAATTATGCCGTTATTCCAATAGATTGGTGCTATGTTTTATTCGTATGACTGGCTCTGAATGGTACTGAGAGGTGTCTAAATAGTTCGGGCGTCACCATCTCTGTTGACAATCTCGTGAAGCTTCAGATGGTTGATAGACGTCAGGTGGAAGAGGCAGAGCTTGGACATGATGTCGATTAAATGGACCTTACACGTGGTCTTGTGCATGCAGTCGCTTCTGAGTAGGTAATATTGGCCCTTACTCGTTTGATAAGTCCGCTAACAAGGCTCTATGCGTAAGATTCGAATTATCTATATACCTGTGGAGTGATGCTTAAATTATGGCTGACGGAGTAGTCTACCAAACGCCTTCCAGTTCGAAACCCATGGAGAGTCACTCTACTTCATCCTCCAGCAACCATTTTATTTGGCCGTGAAACTAATCGTTCTATGATCACATGGGCTTTCCACCCACGTCTGTCTGCTCCTATTGACTACTGGCTACGAACTGCGTATAATCTAATAGTCGCAATCGTCCTGTGAGATCCTTAACCGTCCGGATCTTACAGTAACGGTGTCACTCCGATTGATGACAAGACGCTTGCCATCCAAGTGACGAGCACAACGAACGGATCAACAAGTGTGACTTTGGAAACTTCACGCTAAGTGATCCGAAAATATATCTGACAAGGTGTTTTAGAAACCGCTGGTAAAGTTCATTGAAACGGGGCACGTTTGGGACTACTCAATGAAACCTTCTCCTAAACCCGCTTGTGAAACTGATATCAGTTGGAATTTCATCAGTCAAGCTATGGGATAGGACGTTTGGGCCTCTATGAAGAGGTGGCGATTGACATGTAGTGCTTCAGCAGTATCGTCGATCTCACAAGCGAATGTCTCCACGCACTACGCGCTTAGACCACACTGTCAGCCAACTGTAGGGGCATCAGTGTACCTCAACATGATACTATCTGAATGATGCGCCACTATTCTTTCCTTTAGTGTCAATACTGCCATGCGCCACATTTTCTGACAGTCATCTTTCTTAGTGATAGGCTTGATGGCATAGGTGTTTGGAAGAAATGGATTAAAAGCCTTCCGGCATTCTTTTAAACTCATCTTTGCAGAGGATTGCATACCCTTTCGCACCTCTATCCGAGTCCTACGCTTTAAACACCCTTATAATAAATCTTCAGTTTTTAGCCAGAATCTTAACCTCTTAATTTTGATGCTGAAGCTGATGACATTTCGGGCGATAACCCACAGACCACTTTCACCCTCCAGTAGGAGGAATGATTTCCACTGTACAATTTTTAAACCCATTGATCCATCCTAAAATCTACAACACTAAACTAGTTTCCTCCTGCTCCGTTCGCAGTTTTCGGTGTATTTTGCACTGAGGTAAGTTATCTGAGTGACATGATGAGAATTTATTTGCTTGTTACTGGGATTTTTCAAATAGCCGAGATCAAACATCACACCCGGTGCTGTTGTTTGTCCACTAAAGTCCACTGGACTCTCTTGTGGGACGCGCTTCTACATTTGGCTTGCTGTCAAGTAGGAAACGTAAGTAAACCTGAAATTCCAATTATGCACGTTGTCATCGATGGCTCAAGACATGTCGGTATGTGAAGGATTCAATCTTTGTGCGTAAAGCAACGCCGTTTTGATGATTGACGGTCAAAAGCTCATTGTGCGCACCACAGCTGAATGTCGTTTTTCCGTGGTTAACAGTCGCAGAACCGCGAAATTTTTCACCCTAAATACGGTGGCATGTAGCTCGTTGTTGGATAAGCATCGATATAAAAGTTATCACACAGTAACTCCTTACGCCTTGCCTATATTTGTCATGTGATATTTCGTAACCTCTTGCCAGTATAACCATGTTATACGCGCATAGCCACATGTATAGTTAAGCGTTGGGAATGTTTTAGTGACAACGACCAGTTCTGGAAGTACTTTTCTGGATCATCTGATTGCTTCATCACAGGGCTACATATGAAGCTTTCATTTGAGCATTCGCGTTTGCAAACTTACAATTGAAGGTTCATTATTATTGTTCAAGCACAATTCCACACTGGGACAAAGCCATGTGTTCATTTGTCTTCTGGATTTTATTTATCGAGGCAGGTTGAAAGTAACACCAATGAAGTAGTTTCCAAATCAAAATTTTTAGCTGAACATTTATCCAGTTAAGCAAACTCAGGCTGAAAAGAAACCACTTAGATACACAGTGAGACTCGGCTGAACACTCATGAAAACTTCAACAACAAGAATACCACATGGTCAGAGAAATTAATTTCAGTTTACCCCAAACGATCGACGAATATTCACGAGACTTGGAAAGATACTCTCGGACATGCATTTAGTGTGCTGCTAAAGCAGTGGCACTTTCGCTATATTGAATCATACATGACCTCATGATTATTATCCCATTCATCTCCTTACTCCGCATCTGTACTTTTAACCTCCACTTGTTCTGCTCATCTGTACCTGACACTCACCTAGCCACAAAGGTCGTCCTGACACTCAGCATGAATCTGTGTGAATGTGTGCAGCTAACCTAATTACCCATGCGCGTACGTGTCCCGTTTGCTGAGGCTGCCCCGACTTTTCCTCTCATGAGTTCC
>NW_008751798.1:13184-13468 GCF_000715545.1 Opisthorchis viverrini
AGATAACATTCCACCCAACGCTGTTTGGTGTGCAACCTTCACCTGTGTCGGTCGGTGACAGACTTGTGCATCTGTTGACTCTATGAACGTTGAGGTTTGTTGTATAAACTTGCTTACCCCTGGACCCAAATTTTCTCGGATATTCAAGATTGTCGAACCTACGCGTTTCGTATCGAGTACTTCAACGGGCTATTTGCGCAATCGTTGAGAGTTACCGATAAAGTCGTTACTGAACAGGTTCAGCGCTGGTCGCTGGATGCAAAATTTTCTGAGTACAGCCAACG
>NW_008751798.1:13711-16538 GCF_000715545.1 Opisthorchis viverrini
TAGCCTTGTGTAAATAGTACCGCAGAATTTTGGGCCCAAATTTTCTCGGATATTCGAGATTGTCGAACCTATGCGTTTCGTATCGAGTACTTCAACGGGCTATTTGCACAATCGTTGAGAGTTACCGATAAAGTCGTTACTGAACAGGTTCAGCGCTGGTCGCTGGATGCAAAATTTTCTGAGTACAACCAACGGTGTCATGTAAGCGGTGACACAAGCGACGGTGGAGTAGAATCCTCTGACAGGGTATCACTGAAACCCAAATTTCGAGTCGATTACATGTGCCCGTTGCCATCCACCAGCTGCACAGGTTCGTACGCTGAGAAAAACATGAGCATTTGTGTGCAGTTTAAGACACTTGCCAATGGCCTTCGAAAAAGACTTTTTTGCTTCAAGGATGTAAATTCTTAAATCCACATTTTCACCGCTGCGTATTTTTGTATCTAAATGTAAAATGATGCTTTCATGTCTTTGCGTTATCTAAAAAAATTCACTATCCAGAAAGATGCTACTGACCCCATGCATGATCGTCAAGTTAAAACGACCCAAAATAAGCCTTTTGCTTCGGTGACCCCAGTGAAGCACTCATGTTCGCTCATGTCATTCAACTATTTATTGACAATTTGCTGAAAAATCATCAGAAAACTTCAAATGTTACTGCCGATAAATAGTTCCGGCATCTAAGATACCCATGTTGTGTGAGGGGTCAAACCTTAAGACCGCAAAAGATTTACCTGAAACACGTATCACTTTGCTGTTATACACAACGATCTGTTTGCATCTTTAATGGCCATAAACTGTGTGAGGTATCAGTCAAAGCACAAGCATATCCAGAATTCTGACTTAATATCTCAACTGAAGATACCATTATGACGAAGAACACCACTTCGCTGCCAGATTTGCGTAAATGGACCACTGCGTGAATCCGTTAAAACAAGAACTGAAGTTGCCTGTTGACAAAGCAGTCGTCTAAGAAAAAGTATAACAGCGAAATATTCACCGAGAAGGATGAACACTGATTAAAACAGTTGTTCCATACACACCATTCCAAAACTGAATGCTTGCAAAGCTGAATTTCAATTGATAAACTGTGTAATTCCAACCCGCATCATGTAGCACTTGTTTCAAATGAATTTTTTGCTTTTAATCTTCCTACCTGAACTGCGTTTTCCTTCAAGCTGACGTGACTCAACTTCTGACAGGTGTTTGATTGAGGCTTACTCCGTTTCAACGTCATAGCTTATAACCTCGCGATCTTATGTGTCCTCGAGGAATTTTGCTGAACACAATAGCGAAAACGTTGGTTTGATATAATACAGGATGTTCATGAATCACTGGAGAGTGAGTTACTTCATGGCAAATCTATCCTCGTTTCAGAAGGGCTTGGTAAACAATCAGTAGTTTTTAACTGGGCAACGTTTCGTTTTCGACACAAAGGCTTCACCAGGCCAGATCAGCAGATCACCAAATAGGTCGGGTTTTTAGGCAGACGGAGAACCAATCAGTATTCCCAGTATTCTATTCTTAACTAGGAATTTGAATCTCCACCGAACCTGATTATCATAATCAACAGGTGAATACCCATTAAAGCCAAAGACTCGATGGAAAATAGGGAAGATTCTTGAAGCGTCAGAGCATACACTGAGTACAAAAGTAAACTGGCTCCAGCCGTAGTGGAATACTGTGCGGCTGTGAAGTTTCAATCACGAAAATACAACTAAATACTCTCAGTTGCATATGAATTTGGTTTTGACTTGAGATTCAGCTGGATTCCCACTGAATCATCCGTTTATGACAAGAGATTAGGTGGAAATCCAGCTGATTCTTCCGTCAAACCAAATCTGTATGCAAGTAAGATTGTGGATTACGAACACGCACTCATCCTGGGTCGTTTCTTCCTACGTTTGTTGGGGCCGAGTAAGGTGTGAACAAATCGCTTGGCAACTGAAAGCCTAGTAGATCCGGATGCTAGACGAACTTAAAAGAATCGTCTTCTAGAGTCTCTTCCAAATGCTCCACCATCAGATGGGACGAGATTGCCACCTCTTTGCATGGTGCTGGGAATTTCGCCTGTGGCACGGCACAACCAGGCGCACTCAAGCACTGGATATAAGACCGAACAGTGGCACTACTTAAATCTCGGAGAAATATTCCAACCGACCCGGAACATAACTTGATGCGACGAATTATCAGACGTCAAGTTCGCAAGATAAATTACTGAGTTTCGATACATTATTTTACTTTTCTCTTGCACAACAAACGTTGTACTGGGATCGGGGGTTAGATGGCGAACTCAGTAATAGGACGAATGGATATACGCTGGAGATGAGTTGTCAAAAGTTTGGAAATGCACTACATAACTTCAACTGATGTTACAGGGAGGACTGTGAGTATTCATTTCCTTACGTCTTTTGGAAGGCAGATATTTCCTTGTTCAAAAATTGTCCTTCATCCCAGCTTTCTTTGGTTTCGCATTCACCAGGTTGTGGCAACAACTACAATGACTCCCAAAGTGCCTAATTAGGCGGATTTTAACAACCCGTATTGAGGAGAATCTCAAACATCAGGCGAATCCATAATTGCCGCCCATAAAGGGGCCACGAATTGTGAATCTGGTGATTTTTCATGGTTTTGTATTTGAGATGGGTTCATTGTTGGAGTAATTCTACCTGAACTACAGCGCTAGGTCTCATTATTTCATAATGCCACATTGTAACCTGCACGGTTTGTGTGAATGTTTGCAGGATGTTTATTCCGTAGTGTTGTCACCTGATCACATTAACTCGAGCTATTCAGAGATGCCAGATATTCAGATGTCTCCATGGAT
>NW_008751798.1:16548-17143 GCF_000715545.1 Opisthorchis viverrini
TGTGGTACTACCACTCAAGCGCGGGGTTGGGGATAGCCCATGTGATCACAGAACGATTAGTCTCACGGCCAAATAAAAAGGTTGCTGGAGGACGAAGTAGAGTGACTCTCCATGGCTTTCGAACTGGAAGGCGTTTGGCAGAGTACTCCGTCAGCCATTTTTTAAGCATCACTCCACAGGTATATAGATAAAAAGTCGAACCTTACGCACAGAGCCTTGTTAGCGGACTTATCAAACGAGTAAGGGCCAATATTACCTACTCAGAAGTGACTTCATGCACAAGACCACGTGTAAGGTTCATTTAATTGACATCATGTCCAAGCTCTGCCTCTTCGACCTGACGTCTATCAACCATCTGAGGCTTCACGAGATTGCCAACAGAGATGATGATGCCCGAACTATTAAGAAACCTCTCAGTACTATTCAGAGCCAGTCATACGAATAAAACATAGCACTAATCTATTGAAATAACAGCATAATTCTCACTGTAGGTCCTCATTCCTTTGGCAACTTTGGCGTCGGTCGTTATCTACTGAGAGAAACATTCTTGGAGCAGAATTCCGCAGTCATTGTGACACCGGTTTTGAAGTCTACG
>NW_008751798.1:19099-19647 GCF_000715545.1 Opisthorchis viverrini
AGGGGCTTCAACCCTTGTGGAGGCCTACCAGAAAGATGAGCTGAGTTCAACTCTGCGATCTATGCCGATTAGTACTAGGGAGCGTCCAGGCACGAAAACTGCATGTGCAGAGAATGACTAGCCAATAAGTTCACCATCGGTCATCATCGGTCACCATCGTTCCCGGATATCAGGTGCCTGGATGCAGCTTGCCAAACAGCTTGACAAGATGCGACCAGCAGAGCGAACTTGAAAATGATCAAACCATTAACGTCGCCATTGGCTGGAAAAGAAGGGACAGAGCGAGTGACCATATTGGCCAGTCAGTCATCCTATACAATTACGCACCAGCTCAGTATGTTAGACCTGAACTGACAGTACAGCCGTGCTCCTTATTTTATGTCTTCTTATCGCGCAGTCTGGCCCCACAATACTATACTTAGGGGTCTAGTGACAGGAGATTTAACCCTGGATTCAATCAGCTTTGGTTAAGGTCAGTTGATGTGGTACGGAGTTTCTGGAAAGATGCTTCATCGCCTGAGTTTCAAGCCTCCAGTCGGTTTAACCTA
>NW_008751798.1:19716-69865 GCF_000715545.1 Opisthorchis viverrini
TATATATATATATATATAGTCACCACCGCAACTGAAGTGAATCGATAAATACCAAAAGTTGTAGATAAAACTGAAACCAACATTTAGACTGACAAAAGTGTCACAGTCCGTTATGTGCCTCCGCACACAACTGTACGCCTTGTAAGTCCGTTTCAAGAACACGTTTAGTGTTCTTTCAAATGGGATGAAAGAACAATCACCAACATAAGGGATATCAATGTGAACATTATTTTTTCGGTATTGTGGGCGTCACCGTTGGTGTATCACTGGGACCCAGGTACCTTCGATCGGTGTAGTTATTTGACCACAGTACATACTTCAGCAATTATGTATCTTCAGCGAGTATATTTGATGTGCAAATCCGTCTAGTTTTACGGATTAGAGTCAGCACTAACGCAAGTCTGCGCCGTAGGAGACAGCAACCCGTAGGGTTTAGGTGCTATCCACTCCATGCAAGCTCCCCTTGGCAAGCTTCACCATTCTCAACAGAATTACACCAGCATAGCAAAAATTCATATCAGTGGTAGTTGATAAGATAGCCGTCCGTCTGTTCGCCGAGCTCGACAACTGACTTTCAGTGATTTCGTCAAAGTACAAGGATTCAAAACTAGAATGAGGTTGGGTGGGTAGTTCTTCTGTGCTTACGATATTACAGTTTATAAATTGGGCCTTTAACTTATAAATTCATTAATTGCTCGAAAGTCTTCTCACTTGGGGTCTGATTGTTCTATCTATGATCCGCGTTGCGTTGTGGTTGTTTCCTTTCCTGTTGACTGATAAGGGAATTGCATGACCTTCATTTTCAAGAGACTACTAAGTTCACTCTGATTCGCTCGCTCTCAACTTGTGGTTTAAGTTCATGGGGCTGGCAGGCTGAGTTGCGCGACTTTTCACTGCACAGCTTCCACTGTTTTGGCCGGTTAGTTTCTCGGGTTTACAGATCCTTGCTGAGAGCTGCATATTTCGGTTGAGTTAATTTTCCCCCGAATTCCGGCATCCCTTTTTATCTGTTGTATGACCCACGGCTTGACAGTTTTTGATTTATTTTGTCGCCTGAGGACAGGGACACAGGGCAAATCTCAATGCGACTATTTATTGCTTTATCAGTGGCGTTCCCCGTCTCCATCAATTCGTGTTTTTCTTCGTTCTTTATCGTCCTAGCACACAGGTTGCCACAATTGAATTTGTTTCTATCCCAAGCTTTGTAAGCAGAGATGAGCGAGAGTCTCCCAGTAGCGAGCTCGAGTCTCCCAGTAGCGAGCTCGAGTTCACACATATTGATTTCCTTCCCGACAGTGTTTATCACAGCACTCGAGTTGAATTTTGTGGACCTATCCTTATTCATTTTGTCAAATTTTCGCGTTCATCACAATAGTGCTGCTCACATCATGATTTTAGTTACACTGGCCACTCTCATTTGGTGCTGTCGTAGCATTCATGAAGTCATCTTAAGAAAGTTCATTTGCTCTGTACTTCTCCCCCCCCCTCGTCCTTGACTTGTCGATGTGGTTGCCCTGTATCCTCTCACAGATTTGCAAACGCATTTCCCCGGGGTAAACGCTCATTTGGAAGGCTTTGTAAAAACGCCTTCTTCTTTGATTCTGGATTCTACCGTGTGTGTTTCACTTCTCTTCAACTGTGTAAAAATGCACCTGTTTGTAACAGTCTGGATGGTTTCTATGGCAGTCCAGAACTCGATCTGTATGCGTAGACTTTTTGCAGACTTCCGTCCGCATTTTTTACTGGAAAGTCTTGTGACGAGGACACATAAAAATGGCATCTTGCTGTTCTTTCTTCTCCCATCGTGATCTTGACGTCATCGTTGTCATCAATGCGTGAATTTGTTGCATAAAACTGATTTGTCGGCGTCAACTACTCAACGAGTTAGATCAACGTTATTGGTAGTGTTCTGAGTTGAGACGATGTGTCGACGCTTTTGAGGTTAAGAACTAGACGAGTAGGACGTCTAAAAAAGTAGTCAACGGAGTCAGAGACCGGACAGACTCTCACCAGTGAGTTTCAATCTAGACCACAAGATTATGTATGTTTATGACGCCTTCAACCGTCATTAAGTGTGCTCAATGTGAAAAGTAGACATCGTTGTCTTGCTACAGAATAAAATGCACGACCTTGTTTTCTGAAGAAAATCACCAATGGAAGGGGTGCATTGTTCCCCCACAGCCTAATGTGCTTTACTGAAAAGAAGAAATCCGTAGGGACCAAGTGATTACAGTCGCTCTCTGTGTAATTTATGCCTTCCCGAATAAGAATGTAGAACATTCCATGCAACAGATATCAAACTGATTGACCAGATGCCTAACTGTTCATCTGGATAAATATAATAACTGTAATGCTGGAAGCGTTAGCCAAGAACGTACAAAGGTACAGACGCCTATCGATCGATTGGCGAGCAAGTATGCGATCAATACAGATTGTTCTCAGCAGACGCCTGAACAAACTTAATTCCTTTTTTACTCTACTGCGACCGAATCGGCGTACAACCAAACAGCTTCTCTGGGCTAGCTAGGTGACGTAGCAATCCACGCAAAGTATTTCCATCACGCATAAAATTGGTGGCCACCTAAAAATTCTATACGAATGCGGGAAGGAAATCGTACAATGAATGTAGTCTATGTTGATTATTTTGTCTAACGGATTGCGATGCACGGTGAAAAAAGGAGTACAGACAGCACGTTAAATTACACAAATGAATCTGATGTCACATTCAGGTAGTGTATTTGAGGAATGCGTAATTGTTGGATGGTCTCGTCAAACTTTCATGTCATCGGAGATGACCTACCCAGCTTAAAGCCGTCGATCTAAAACAAGCGCTAACTGTTATTTATCTTTGATGAACATGGTCACAAACATCAAAAGTGAATGCAAGCGACGAATGGGAAAGAGTAACTGGAGAATATGAGAGAAAAGATGGAAACGTCTGATTCGAATTCATGCTACCAACAGTTCCAGTCAGATAAAATGAATCCCAACTTATGTAAGAATATTTGGTATGGAGACATGCGTGTAAAGACCAACAACCGAAGGATGGACAATGTTGAATGCTCTTCAAGACTAGGTATGTGCTGGCACAATCAAGACTTGTACTTCAGGTACAAACTGTCCGTCATACTGGGTCTGGTGTGAGATTAAATGGCAAAAATGTACACTTAACGCCATGTGCCACGCATAAATGAATACCTAGTGAGGCTGGTTGCGCAATCCGCCATTGGGAAACTCTTGGTGACTGTTTTTTTACAATGACGGCGTTTATTAAGCAAGTATCATGTCATTGTTAGGCATAGCATTTATTCCACATATGTTGCAGAATTTTGTCATGTTAGACTATCTGCTTCCTTGCAGCCAAATGATTCAGCACCATACTCTTGTCAGAATGAAGCTGAAAGATCCGGTTGCAGCTGCTGCCAATAACGTATGGACCACAGGTTTAAGAAAATACATGGATGAGTAGAACCGGTGTGCCTGAATGTACGGGCTGACTGTTGGCAAAGTTGCTCGAGATTTACCGTCGTTTCGCATGCATCAGGTATTTGACGACAGTGATAATGTATGCGCCGTTTTGTCGCTATAAATTGCACAAAAGCAGCAACGTTGACAGTGGTTTCGTTATTCAATGCTCATACTGATTAGAAGAACGGCGAAAGAGGGATCAACTACATGCCAAGACGTTGCTCCTTAGGACTTTCATACTACATCACTAGTGTTGCAAACGCTTTTGGCACCAGTTGGATGCAAATGCCAACCCTTTGCAGCAGCTTTTTATGTAGGCCACGGTTCTGTTTGGAATCCACTAGTACTACGTCTTCTAAGGGTAATGACTGCAACATAGCCTTGCTATTTCTAAAAAAACATGGCATTCGATTTCCTCCGTCGATGAAAAATCTAGGCAGTGCAGCATCTGGCTTCGCCCATGCTGGAGCTTACCAGGTGGACCTGATCCTCGAGTCTCCACGAGGCTTATCACACATTTGAACGTGCGACGAGCGCTCCTTAACGAATTAAGTTGGTGTTGACGGAAAACGCAGCAGAAAATTCACCTGGATCTCTCGTTTATCATAAACAAGACATTTTGGCATCCACTGGTCTATTCTTCAGTAGTGTTTCACATAGGATGGGGATTACCAGTTATCAATGTGAAAAAATTCAGTTTAAGAAAGGCGGAAAAACGATGGATCAACATGTCGGAGTACTTTGCTAATTGATTTTTCTATTCAAAAATACGTTATGTAAACGAACAGGGAATATCGGCAGGAGGAGATAAATCATAACTTTCGTAGTACGTAAATGAAGCGACTTAGCTGATTCGGGGACTGTTAAATGATCCGGCTCTCCTACACCATTCACGATGGGTGCACATTTGAAAACTCGATCGGATTTTACTCACGATTAACTATGACGTGGTCGTAGTCGGCGCTGTTCTGCTGAACTACTTGCCATGAATTTGCAGTGCAGGTTCAGATAGTTACAGTTTATGGAACGATGAATGGTCTACATAGAAACGTTGTCAAGGATACCAGAGCTTGATACATGCCGTGTGTGCACACTGGTCTAGTAAAAAGTCGTCTTTGATTCTTGTTTGTGTCCAATAAACCGCTGAATGCAAAGCCAGCAGCTGCAGCTAATCGCTTTCTCGTACACCCACTGCATTCCCGACCCATGTTCTTGGCCTGATGAGTCGATCAAGAAGAGACTGGACCTTATCGTGGTCTGACGGTTTGTGTGCCTCCATGATCCATTGAGCTATACCAAGTGGTCTGCACAGGACACCCACAGAGTCTGTCATACCGAATTGGTCCCTGGTTAGAGGTCTGGTCAACACAGTATTCTGGCACTCCAGGTTGGCGCTTTGAACATGTGTGTGGGAGTTGCTTTGTAAAATGACAATATATTTTCATCTCCTGCCAAAAACCGATGCTTTGCGGTCAGGGTTTTGAACCGAAGGCTTTGGTCAAGGACCATAATTGTCCATTGTATAGGCGTGGGCGACCTGGCAGTATCACAGACCAGGTACAATCATGATACTTACAACTAACTATAATCACATACCAAATCTGTCGTCACGTAGCGTCACCAGCATACAGAAGGGTGGGTTAGCGAAAACATGCTACTGCCTACACCACCTTTCTTACACTTTTATGTATTCCCTCATCTAACCTACCCCAATACTTTCTCCACAGGTCCCAGCACTAGGACTGACCACTTTGTCCGCCATGCGCCGCACACAATCGCACATTCTCTGCACCCGACTTCAGTAACAGCCTTTAACACTTCGGAATTTGTTTTTCAAACCCCGAACGCAGATCGATTTAACTGCCCTTAAATTTCGTACACTCAGGTCACCAGGTGGCTCTTACTCGTTCGCTGGATTCCCTCTGCATGCATGCTGGTTTCTCATAAATAACGATAGGGGACACAAGTACCGTAATTGAACTAACTGCCTCGTAGCTCTCTGTCAGGTTCCGGTCACGCATCTGTGAGAATGCGAAGATTGCTGAAGCTGGATATGCCAGCGTAGTTTTCGTATTGAGTGATCGAGCATAAGTGTCTCCACTTCGGTGGGTACTAGGTGATATTTACCTCTGTATGCTGCGCTTGGCAAAGTCTGTGAGAAAATCTCGAGAAATTGAGGTCCATGGCACCTACTTACGCCACAACTGAATCTACGACACTTTTACAATGGGTTGAAAGCTTCGACACTGTTGTGATTGGTGGAAACGTGAACTCCAAGGTAGGCAGGCTGAGCACTTACCAGTTGGGTGGGACAGCGAAAATCGTCTAATTCAAACGTGACGACCACAAAATGTTCCTTTGCAGCAGTAAATTTCAGAAAGCAGAAATCGCTGGACAATGTGATGTCCACCAAAGAACTAATGCCGAATCCAAATAGACCACATAGCAGTCATTTACCGGTCGCGAGGGTCGATCACTGCCTGCTTCTCCCTCTACAACACCAGCGTGGACTCTGACCATGCGCTTGTGCACTTTTCTTCTTCATTGTTGTTTTTCAGGTTTTTAGAAAACCCGCACAACTTGTTCAGCCGTTGGGAAGCTAGTGGACCCAGAAATCAAACCAGACTATCAGAACCGGCTCCTCGAACAGCTGTCAGAAGATCCAGTGTCAGATACTAACGGTCACCAAGAACAAGTATATAAAACGCTACGCAAAGCCGGAATTTCTGCTTGTGACACAATCCATTCAGCTCCATCTCAACATTGGGTTTCTAGTAGGACTGTGGTCAGCTGGAGACCCAGTGACTGATTCCCTTAGGCCAGGCTAAGAGGTCACAATTAGAGCGATTCGCTTCGCAAAGAGCCCGTATACTTTCTTATCACCACGCATAAAACTGCAGCTATGTGGTACCCCAAGAAAGTGCCGTCTTTTGGGACGATCGTCCGATTACAACCACAACAGATTTCCTGACCTAGTGCAATAGGAGTGGGTCTTCAGATAATCGGTCACCACATATCCAACCTCACGGGCGTGAAGTGCAACCGGAATCTACGTGCACGTAAATAGCTGAGAACCTTTGCATTATATGGTACACAGTGTAATTATCAAGTTCCTTAATCAGCTGCTACGGTTTCACAACATGAAGGCGGCACGTGACTCACAGAATTCAAAGCGCAGACGGTATCACCAAACCATCGTAGAACGATTAGGACACAAAATCCACTAGTTTGTCTTGTATAACACCAAAAAGTCGTAAGCCCAAAGTGTGGAGTGCCTGACTCCTCATAACACACAAGCGCAAACCAATCTGAGCATTACGAAATAGGTGACTATTGGTCTCAGTTGTGGAATACTGTAAGTAGTGACGTATTACTCTTTCGCATATTTCCCCATTGCTTTTTCGCAACATTCTAACTGTCCCGGTGTAATCTGTATCGATTGGCAGACAATTACTGAATGCACTACTGTGCTTGTTTTCCGTGTGAGTGTCGTGAATCTGCTTTGTACAGTCAACAGAACTCAACATGCTTCCGCCACAATTCTTTCTCCATGTTGGTCCAGTATTTTGAAGGACTTGTTGTCTAGCGAAGAACACCAAGCACTAATCTAACACCAAAACTCACCTCTTCTCAACCGTCAATTGTGAGCCAGAGTAACGAGACACTTTGGATAATCCCACTTCGTGTTGGCCAACCATACTCTGTCTGACGGGTTAGCAGTAACAGTGCACCGTGTGTACTGTTCAAATCATTCTTAGCCTGTGGCACAGTGGGTCCATTCAGAAGGAGTTATCATATCGACTTTGATGTCGGCACATCACGCATGAATTCTCTTTCATAGGGTTTTGGAGCCCAACTACACATGTGTCGGTAGCTGCCAGTTAGAGCCGTTAGGCAAGCTAAAAATAGAGATCTGACACCTTTCGAGTAGTCGACCATAATTCGATAGAGTGACGTGTATGATAGAGATGGCGTGGAATGGAGAATCGAGGCCTCGGCGTCGTCGTCAGCAGCAGCAGCACTGGGGACAATGCTTCAGTAATACAAGCAGGTGCCTGACTACTCTGGGTAGTTCTATTTATGCAGCGCATGACTGTGTGGGTTGGGGTACTGCCTTAGTGCCAAAACCTAGACTAGAGGATGACCAGCGACTCAAAAGCCTGACTATGAGGCAGTAGTAGTCGCCTTCAGATTACTGGAGTAGTTTAAATGTTGGGGAACAATTTGCCAAAGTTGTATCAAACTCAAGACTTTGGGACCAGGGACTAAGTCTATCGAATCTCTGTCCGTTGATCAACCTGTAGGACGGATTTTGTGGATGTTACATAGATATCCTCCGGCACCAGTGAATAGGTTACTGAGGTAAGCAAGCGGTCGCACCACAATAAAGTCCAGACTATCCACGAGGAAACAAGGACCTAGGACTAGTGGCTGCATAGTTCCCAAGACAGCTCGGTATAGTTGAGGATCTGAATGTACTCTCTCGCTGTTGACCCATTTTGAGTTAATTGACCAAACAGGCAAACGGTGTTTATCGATTCGGTTGGTAGTCTTTGCGTCTGACTGATAAGGTTTTCTTGTAGCATGATGGGTGCACATGCATGGCACATCGACGTATGGCCGCTTATGACAGTGCCACAACTAGTCCATTAAATCGTCATTGCGAGCGGTGGAATGCAGGGTCATTCACCTGAGCACAAATTGCTATGATAATGATGACAACCAAAATGTTAATTCAACTCTGCATCAATAGGGAAATTATTTTACTTAATTCGTCGGGTGGGTAAGTGACTGTAGGTGAAGCCAATAATATATGCAATCATTTAGTCTTGCTAGCAATTCTAGGTTCTCTTTTTCTGATCCCAACCGACCATATTGGATTACTCGGCACAATAAGGTAACACAAGATGGTCTCGGTAAATGGTCACATTCGGAAGACTATGTCAGTTCTGTGACCCGTCGCAAAACGCTTCGGAGCATCACAGGCAGTAAGTAATTGCACAAGGAACACACTGAAAATGACATATAGAAAAGGAATTCCCCCATCGAAGTCGATGAAAAAGTCCTACTGAATCAACGGCGCTGGTTTCGATTGGTTTCGGGGGCTGAGGAGGATTTGCGGTCAGATCCCTACAATGGAATGCATTGTGTGCGAGACAGCTGTGCCGATTTCCTCCCGTGTAGGTATTCGTTCATAATGACCCTCCGAACCGAATGCAGAATGATCTATTCAACACTGATGGTTGAGTTGTTTACTGAGTCCAACAGAAAACAACTCTACAAATAACCGAAAAGCCTGAGCTACCAATGTCATATTTTCATCCAACTCATTGTTGGCAAATTGGGCGCCCGGTGTGCAGAAAACGGATAAGGCTTTCGTTTGTCCTTTAGAAGCAGCGGAATATCGTTCAGCCTTACGACTGACCACATGAAATACACAGGTGATGGAGAAAGGTAACTGGAAGATTCAGTAAAGTCGACCAGACCGGATTGAACCACAGCTCATATCAACACAATGGAAAATCTTACATTAAAGCTAGGTTTGTATGGCGCGATCGGCATAAAGACTATGATTAGACAGTCTATGGAACGATGAGTTGCGTACTCATAACTGCTGTCGGGGGTGCAAAAAAATCGTCCAACTGTAACATCCTTCAGTTGACTAGCTGCCGCGCCACCCGAAGGAAACACGAGGGCTGGGATACTGCCAGGTTTCCCAGGCCTAGACAGGGGAAGTCGAGGTGCGGAGATCGGATTCGAACCACGGACGTTCCGGTCAGTAAATTTCCGTTATATGCACTTTGGCCACCTGGATGTCAGAACTTGGAATATGCGGTGTGTGCAGACTGGCCCAATCAGAAGATTAAAGCACCAAACCTCTCCACACGGGGCTCTGGAACGAACTTCTCCGGGAGATATGCGAAATCCGCACTGCTGATGATTCCCAATAAGGGTGGAACAGCTGTATGGTCCTTCTCGGAATTTCGGCAAAGAATGACTTCACTTTCACGACGGATTCGTCATTGGAATAAAATATATACTCATACAACCAACGGGCCTGCAGTGAAAGGCCGCCATCTCTCGGAACCAAACTGCGTTCGTGAATACCTTACCACAAGCAACGTAGCGGGTGTTTGTGCTTTAGATGAGCGGGGATATTAAAAAGACGCCAGTAAGATTATCAACCTGTCATCGGGTCCCGAAAAGAAAAATAGGATTCGTTGCCTAGATTCCTGTTCAAACAGTCATCTCACCTAGGAAGACATATAACGGTGTGGCTCGTATCGGTCCCGAAAGCCAGCTTTGTAAAGTTGCCATTTGAGCTTAAACTGGTCTTGTCGGTTAACCTGGGGGTGAATACATCTCTGTAGTCTGATAACCAGTGCAGAGGATACATCATCATTCCTAGTTGTCTTGCTACATTTGGTGCAATCGATACGGACTAGTAAGTCCTCAAATTCAGTGTTTCTGGATAACCTCTTCGTGCAAATCAGTTGATATTAAGTTCTTGTGAAGATTGTCGCACATTTATTCCAATTTCGTAATCTGATTTGCAGGAAACCTTGTGCGAACATTTGCTCTCAGGAACGCATTGCCCTTATTGTCTACTCTGACAGTACATCGACATGTCGCCAGGTGTTTCACAAAGCTTTGTTCTGTTACTCCCCGAACCTTGTCGATAATTGCATCAAACCACTGTACAATCTCATTGCCATTGTAACTGTCCCACCCATATAGCACCACTGTCTGTAACCAGTTATCCCGTTTATCAAGTGCACCCGACGTCATCACAGTTGTTTTTCCTCATCAGTTTCATGACCAAATACAACGGCATCATCCTCGTTTTGCGATACTGACAGACACATCGATTGTGTCAACTGCGTGCTGCCTGCACAGTGGACGATGCATTGTTTGGGTTCTCCCAGCCGTCGAGCAAATGCTGTACGATCTAAGAACAGTCGCTATCGCTCGATCACATTTAAGCAGGCCTTGTCATAATCGGCTTGATGCAATTAGCCTGCTTATATTACAGGTGTGAATGCGATTGCAACGTACGATTTCTGTGCACATGTTCGGGGCGTTTACTACCAAGTAATCTGACTTCCGACTTTTTCAAATGTACGCTCTGGTAATTTGATACTAAAAGGGCGTGCATTCTCTATACTAACCTCATGTAATTTGAGGGTTGGTGTGAGAACAGAGTATCATTATCAGTCATTTCTGCGTCAGATTAACCCTTAGAATTATGGTTTACGACGAATTCGACGCCAGGAGCTACAGCCAATCATCCGCCGATACACCCACTGCATTTCTCATGTATGTCCCAAGCGTAATGGTACAAAGAACACAGCTAAAGGCTGATTGCGCGTGGAATGGGAAAAATCTCATTCGTTTTCCACCACGTCACTGGAATATCATTTTCATACCCTACGGAAATCAGTAGACTTCCAGGCCTCATCTGCTATCAGCATTCATTAGCAACTTCAGGTAATTATGTTTGGAACATTTGGAAGAAATTACAGTTATCCGTAAAGCACTCATGACTGGATAATGTTGGCAAAATACTTCAAAATGAACTGTCAAATGTTTTGTGGTGACAACCCGGTTCACCTCAGATTTTGAAGAGCTATTACCCTTACTGGCTCTCAGCGAGGAGGACAAAACGCCTTACGTCTGGAACCAATAATTTCCAATCGCAAGTCATGGAATTCTCTTGACCCTATTCATATGGTGCCACATAAACTAGAGCCGAAACGCAGCATCTAGAAAAAAACGCCCAGATACCAACCACAGATAACCATGAAGTGAATATATATTCGTCTAGCCACACATTACGATTACGTAAGCGGCTTAACCGCAAAACAAATTCATCTGGTTCCGCAAATAAAATGTTGTTATTTTTAGATACTGAGAGGTAGAAGCTGGGCAACCATGCTGGCATAAACACGAAATGACGATCAACAAATTAATCTTGGAAAAGCGCGGTTCGATAAAACCCGATAACCAGGTCATTCGGGATCATTCATCACCAACCAGTACGTGGTTCTACATCGGTAGTCACATGAAGAAGCGGTTGGCAGTGGTTATGTAACCAAACTGTTATCTACTAAAATTCCTGGTTGCATAACCGTATCCAGTCACTTCCGGATGTGAACATCCATGCGGGTTCAGCGCCTCACTATGGGTGACCACTGACGACCGTGTAATTTGGGGATTACGTAAGCACGCTCTATCAGTCACGATTTTGCATTTCCTACGATCTGCTACCTTGTCAACCCACCCTCTGAAATGTAGTGTTACTGGTGTTCTTATAGCTGTCTTATATTTAAGGACCTTGTCAAGCCTTATCACTGAAACTCTGATAAGGACTGCTTCCCTTTGATTCCTAAAGCCATCACCATAAATCACTTGCGTTTTCCACTGAGCAGCCACGCCTTTTCTTGAACGAGTGAAATGACGGTCGACCTGTCATGTGAAATTATAAATACTCTTGAATATTTCCATAAGTGAAAGAACTCACACCTGGACGCCACCAGTAGTGAACGTGAACTACCGTACAATCTCGAAATAACCTTCAAAAACTTGGTGAGGGGAGCATGCAATGGAAATGGTTATTCCCAGTTTGGCGGGACTTGCAAAAATGTGGTTTTGGAACAAGTCGCTGTTAGTATAGCTGGGTGCATGCGCGATGAAATACCCTCAGTGTGTCGGCTGGTATGGATGACGAATAAGAAATTCCACGCAATTGTGACATTACTTTCCTCGCTACCAGTTTCAACGTGGCGCTTCTGGTCCATGTGGAAATCTTGTTTATATCGAAATTGAGCCACTCCAGTCAATCGCAAGTTTCGCACAGTTTGTTACACACATGTTTTGCCAGAAAACTTCAAGGATAATCCATTCCGGCTAATTTTCTCTTCCTTTGTTGCTTGAACGTAGCAATTACAGTGCTGGTTCATACAGTACCCTGAACTGCCATGGGTAGTCGTCGTGTCTTACTAGCTGTCATCAAGAGGCTGAAACCGTGATGTGACTGTGAACCTCCATGAATTACTGAACTATATTGAAGTTGTCCATGTGATAGTCGCAGAACCTCTCACATTAGGGCAGTCAGACTAACAGGCCACAGTTGCCCTCAGGGTACATCATGTTTCTTAGAAGACGCACAACTCTAGCAGTCTGAGATAAACCACCTCTCTCTTGGTGTCATCCTTTTGAACCAACTTCTTCGGATGATGAACCAATCATTGTCATGTCTAGCTTTAAGAACCCTTAAAGCCCACGCACAAAATGATAATAATAAGGATGTGTTTTGAACTCACTGACACTTACAACTATATCCAATTCACAGCTGTTATTACTGTTCCATTTAAAGTCATTGAGTCTAGCTTTAAGAACCCTTAAAGCCCACGTACAAAGATGACAATGATAAGGATGTGTTTTAAACTCACTAACACTTACAACTATATCCGATTCACAGCTGTTAGTACTGTTCCATTTAAAGTCGTTGCGGCCTTCTTGGGTTTGTCTGTGATCTGAGGCTGATTGCGCATCATAGGTGGTTGAATTATGGGGTTTCGCAAGTTCACTTATCACTGCGTCACCATCCGCTGTTCTGGAGACTGCTAGCAGAGTCGATCTTGGTGTTTTCCGAGCACGGGTTTCAAAAAAAGAAAAGAAATTTATGCACACATTCCCCGTAGTGTCTTTTAGCTTACGGAAGCCTAATACATGAGGTACGTTTTCTCAAATTCAGACTACTTTTGCGCGACGTTTTTGTGAGGAATTTTGAACACGCTTCCATCCATCAACAGGTGCGATGGGCGTATATTCTGATGACCATTCAAGCTCGAGACGGCTATTTGGGTGCATGCGAGCAGTTTAACGTGGGATTTTATGGGGTGGTCACTTCATTCCGGCCGTGTGTTATTTTTCCGTTCCTGGGAGCTCACCACAAATGAGAGTTAGACATCAGTATCTGGCACCGCAGATGCACAATCAAACACAAAGAGCACATCTTCATAGAAACACATTCAGACATTCCTGTGGACTTTTAGAGTTGAAGGTTGCTCTGCTTACGCTCTCCGCACATGTGGCGTAAGCAGTCCAACTACGTCAGTTACATTAAGAATCCTGATTTCGACTTTGGCTCGATGGCTAATTCTGTGGAACTAGATGAGTCAGTATTCTTAGTCAAGAGAAGTATACGCCGGCGGGTGGGCCTCCTGTTGACGTAATAAGTGCTTACAGCGGTGAAGTTCCCATGGAAAGTAAAAGCAACTGGCTGAGATCATATTGAGGGGCCCATTTCTCATTACGCGGTCCCTCTCTCAGTATACGCATAAAGGTATCCAGACTTACACTTCTGTGCTGTTGAGGTTCTGCATTACTCATAGTGGTTTCTAGGAGAACGCCATAAAACAGCGGATTGCGTTGCATGAAAGTAAATTTGTCCAGCCTGGTAGTTATACCCTGACACAGCGGTCAAGACGTCTAACCTAAATTTGCATAGAGTGAGAATATTCCGAATTTATGGTTGTGCTGACGCCAAATCCACAAATACTTTGACCTAGTGTAGGTGAGTCACAGGATTAAGTAGATTCTGACTTTTGTATTCGCTTTAGTTCTAGACTCACTAACACTTGTCCGTTTGGCAGTGGAGATTTCATTTCGTTGCTACTGACTACACATAAGTAGTGGGTCTGCTTGTTATCCATTCCATACTTCCTTCTACGACACCAGGAGAGATGCTGCGATGCCAGTAATTGCTTATGATGGAACTGCAGGCCAGGACTTCATCGAACCATTCGTTGACAGTTCACGATCCGTCGCCTGGCTCCGGATGGAGTGTTGGCAGATGTCCAGTGGGTGAAAAAAACCTTCCTCCTGCTCCATTTTCAATCGTGAATTCGATGTCTATCTGGCATTGATACAAACAACCTAGCATAAACTTTGTATGCAATTTGTTGTCCACCTAACCAGTCGACCGACTTCCTCGAAGAACTCTTTCTGCACAACCACGTAAAGGGTGGAAGAGAGTCAGAGGTGGTCAAACAAGACTTAGCAGAAGCTATTGACCTCAATGCATAGCTCCTTTATCAACCCCCCACTTGACAGCCCACTGAGTGCTGGATTTATGCACCAATTTATCAGCTCCCGCCTGCAATGTACAGTTACCTACCCACCCAACCCAAATCCTCGGTCAACGAAACTGCGGCAGCTACAACCACTGTACGAGTACGCGGTTATTACAGCTGACAATGATGATGATGACGATGTCTAATACAAAACGCATCATCAGCATAGTGAGGATATATATAGCCTTTCTGACTGATATAGTTTTGTATGGTCCGGATGACGTACAAACGTCTGGTCCAAACGAATTTCCTACCGTCAACCCACCACTCTCTCAGCAGAGTATTTTGTTGAGGCGCCTTCATCGCGCAATAGAAGTAAGTACCGGAGACGATGAGCAGGCTATTCAATTTATTGGCGTATGTGCATATAATGTCGGTCATAGACATGAGCCAATCTGGAGAGGAAACTATCATAAATTCAAATGCCGATAATGTCCGACAAAGTACACACGAACATTAATGTCAGGTATTCTACCAAGGACAACAAAAATTGTTCCGACGAGACCGTGGGAAGATTGACAGGCAGGTCAATCGATCGTCACAAGCAAGACAGTTATTGGGTTGTCGTTCTGTAAGTCGGGCACACCAACCATATCGCTCAAGCGTGAACACGTTGGCCTGTTCCGACGTGCGTCCAACGTGAGCTGGTGGCGTAGCGGTAACACGCTCGCTCGCATTGCATGTCAGATTTACGGAGTTCAAACCTTGGCACGGCCACAGGATGTGCACTGCTGACGAGAGCGAAAATCGAGTCCAATGCTTCCCCCTTTGGCGTGGACTCACCGGAACAATTACGCCAGAGTAGGAGGACGACTGTTCAAACGAAAGTGGCGCGAATATGGACTTTAGAAAGAGAGAGTGAGAGCACACTGCCCGTGCGTTGAAAGACTTGAACGTAAATAGAACAAAGAGGATATTTCTAGAAAGACGTCGACAATCACAGCATGCTCCAAACGGTACCACAATGATAGACGAGTAGTGAGAGCGATGAGTTGTACGCTCACAAAACATGCATTCCGTAGTGATCAACAGAACACAGTGGATGGTCACAGAAACCAACTACTGCTGTTAAAAATCACATTCTTGCAAGTCCCGCCAAACTGGGAATAACCCATTTCATACCATGCTCCCCTCACCAAGTTTTTGAAGGTTATTTCGAGATTGTACGGTAGTTCACGTTCACTACTGGTGGCGTCCAGGTGTGAGTTCTTTCACTTATGGAAATATTCAAGAGTATTTATAATTTCTCATGGCATTAGGGGCAACCGTCGTTTCACTCGTTCAAGAAAAAGCGGGGCTGCTCAGTGGAAAACGCAAATGATTTATGGTGATGGATTTGGGGATCAAAGGTGAATAGTCCTTATCAGAGTCCCGGCGACAAGGCCCTTAAATACAGAACAGCGATAAGAACACCGGGAACACTACATTTCAGATCACAGGGTGGGCTGACAAGATAGCAGATCGTAGGAATTGCAAAATCGTGACTGATTTTCATGGTTTTAACTCGTCCTCTGTCGCCACTCGCTGGTAGAAAATAACCTGATCAGTAACCTGCACAAGAGGGTGCGTTTATTCCGCAATCAGCTACAGCTTACTCCTGATAGAGCGTGCTTACGTAATAACACGGTCATCAGAGGTCACTCATAGTTAAGCACTGATCCCACATGGGTGTTCACATCCGGAAGTGACTGGATACGGTTATGCAACCAGGAATTTTAGTAGATAACACTTTGGTTACATAACCACTGCCAACCGCTTCTTCATGTGACTACCGATGTAGAACCACGTACTGGTTGGTGATGAATGATCCCGAATGACCTGGTTATCGGGTTTTATCGAACCGCGCTTTTCCAAGATTAATTTGTTGATCGTCATTTCGTGTTTATGCCAGCATGCTCCCCCAGTTTGTACCTGTCAGTATCTAAGACTAGCAACATTTTATTTGCGGAACCACATGACGAGGTTAGTGCAAGAAATTCACATTCCGTAAATGGCGAGTGTAGCCTGGTAGAGGTATATAATCCGTTCTGAAATACAGTGTGCACCGAACTACAGTATGGGCTGTGTAATTGTGCATTTGCGAGACAACCTCTGCGGTTGACGGATGTGGGGCGTCCTCAGATCTTCCTCCATCGGAACAGACTTCAACCGGACAGTTGGCAGTTGTGTTTATCAAACGGAAGTCAAATTATGTGAAAGGTGTTTTGACTCCAGACTGCGTCCAGAAACACAAACTACGCATATCGAGCCGTGCTCTGCATTTCACACGAATTTCAAATTGATGTAAACCGAAAGGCGGACAACGTGACCTGTCAGAAGGAAGGGAATTGACGAAATGTCCGAAAGATGTAGGTGCGACCTACCTTCAGGTTTGGGGCTCATGTGCTCCTCGTTGTGCTTGACTGAGGGCACTACAAGATACGACAGCGAACCGACGTTACTCAGGATGGCGTGACCAGTTGATATCCAAATTGCCTGAACAGGTGTCCGAGATGAAGGCATGATCGTTTTGTGCTCTATCTTTTATCGCGTTTACGTACCAGGGCTCTTTGCAAACAATTTGGCGGGTTCTGACGGGGCAAACTACGTTTGTCTCAGTAATAACGCGTCTATCCATAGTGTAATTTGATTGTGTAATTTGTGGTTCTGACGGGGCAAACTACGTTTGTCTCATTAATAACGCGTCTATCCATAGTGTTGTAATTTGATTAATTTAGAGGATCTCCTGTCCTAATTTGTGGTAGACAGCTTAGCTAAAAAGAGAAGAGACGATATTTTACTCTTATTTGTTGGCAAGATGAGCCATTCATATCCCAGCAAGTGAGAAAAGCAAACATTTCAGTCAGTAGGCCCGGGACTCCGTAGAATAATGTGGCAACAAACAGTCAATCGGAATGCGTCCACTGACCTGGGTTTACCGGAAACATCATGATAATCATCACGATAAACACCTATAGGTTAGGAGACTATTAGTATACTGTTATTATTACCGTTTTTATCCACAAATACCTGTGCAGACTGAATCCTAGAGAGAGTAAACCGAAAAGTAGTTCGATCATGATGTCCGATTCGCTTCCAAACAGCGACCAAGTAACCATAAACGATAGTGGCACGTTCAAATAGGGTCCAGAGTAGTCTCATTAAAATGCAAACAACAGCCCAGACGTCATTGCCGTTACACGGCCCAGTAGCTAATGGTACGCCCTCGAAATACAGGCAGTAAGCAAGATCAACTGCTCATCGTGACGACTACTTGACCCGGGGGATTAACTAAGACGCAGTGAACTGACCAGGGACACCAACCATGAGCAGAATGAAAAGATAGTTTCGAAAGATCGGTTTGGTTTCGATTCGAATTTGAATCGTCTGACAAATGCGTTTCAGCATTAAAAAAGAGATAGGGAAAATAGGAAATGGCTGTCCGAATCCGTCCTTTTAGATTATATTTTCAGTTGTCTGATAGCGAATACTAGCAACTGTACAGATGTGAGTTGGACGAAATTAGCGTCCAAAGATATATTCACAGGAGCTGATGCCCACCTGGTTACACTCCAAAAGGACTGAAGGTATGTTGTTCTCGATCAACACTGATCAGCCGAAATGAGAAACAGTGACTATGTGAGTGCATCGGTCAAATTGGTATGATTCGTGGAGCGCTTCGGCAAGATGATCATCGAAGTAGAGGGGAGTCAACAAGAAAGACCCTGACTGCTGCGTCCGTCAGATTCAAACGGTTCGGAAAGCAATCGGGATAATATGCACATCAGTTTCCGCATTCGTTCTTGTGAATCACGAAGGGAGAGTAGCTTCAGACGACATTGATCATTCAAGGGAAGAACCGCCACCAGCCACCATACCCACATTGGAGCCCCTCTGTCAGTAGGTTCCGGGGATGGGCTGTTCAAGTCTGGAAGTCCACCGTAGAACGGTATCATTGAAGCCCGCGTGCTGCAGGGAAGCGTCGATAACCAGGTGGCAGCCATGGTATGAACGTTTTCGCACAGCGTCCGAAAGACTACAAAGAAATATTGCAAAAATCAGGGAGAACAGTGCGTCTGCTTACACTATGAAGTTCGAAGAAAATTAGTAAGATCAGTGGCTCTAACGGAGCAGTAAACAGAGTAAAATAAAAAAAAGTATCATAAGGTTATGAACTCACACCAGAAACCACTATTATCATCATTGTTAGATGACCAACTGTCCTTCCCGGCTGAGTAAAAAAGGACCAAAGACAGTCAGATAGCATGATCTAACAGCGACACACTACAGCGTTTAAGATAAACCGCACTTGCGTAGCCCGGTGCTTTTTATCTGAATAGGAGACCAGGTGAGTAAGGTGACCATTCACGTGCTGTTTTCCGATAGGCAAACCATGCCCGCTAAAAGCCTTTCTACCACAACAGCAGTCAACCTAGGGAGTCATCACCGGGAAAGCCAGTCAACACGTCGCCACGTGATGTGGTTTCCATGATTAGAGGATGAGTGGTACTATATCCCATCAAAGTGCGGGTTAATCACAGTGCTGATCAGTTGCTCATGACCCAATGGTTTTGCTAGTACACTAAATCAATGAGGTCTTCTCCTGGAATAAGCTTGGCACTTGAGGCAGTCTCAGTCTAAGGGATTTCTCAACGATCATTTCAAGTATGACGTTAAAAAGGAAAGCCGGAGAGAGGATAGTTCTGTTGGCAGCAAACTGCGTAAAAAAACTATGCGTAAACCTTTACATGTCACTGGGTATTGAAGGATAGTGGACGGAGAAGTTAGACAGAGCATCTGACAGAGACGAACGCCGTTTTCGGATCAAAGATAACGAATATTGCTGATCTTACATCAATGTAGCGCCGTTTAAGAAGTGCCGAAGGGTGAATAATGGGCAAAGTATCCACAAACTGGACGGGACCCTGTCTGACTTTCACAAAGTTGCTGACCTCGAACGCTGCAGTCTTCGCAGGATGGTGACTGCGAGCATCTCGATGGATGAACCCTTTGTAGGAGTTATTAGTTTACGCTGCAGCACGACTTGCTTGCACTGACCTCCTGTGGAATTGATTGAACTTGAGAGGGGAGAGATGTTAGGGGGTATTATAATCCATTCGATGCTAACAAGTGCCAGTTGCAGAGCACTACCAGGCCTAATCAAGCACTGGATATCAGACAGAACAGTGGCACCGCTTAAATTTCAGAGTACCGTCGCACCCGGTCTGGAACATAACTTGCTGCAACAAATTATCGGTGAAAGCGAGTGTGAAGCCTAGTGGAGACGGGAAGCCGGGAATGTCAGAAGGTTATTTCAGCTGATCCGTGCGACCGGTCCACGAAAACCACCTGTGAGGGAAAGCATCAAGGATAAGAATGGAGCGACCATCATGAATAAAAAATGCATCGACTGTTGGGCCGAATAACTCGAACACCTATCGTGGCCATCAGCTGCCACTCATCTGGATCCTACAGCTGACGTACAACCGTGGGTGGTCAAAGTGCAACCCTCTGCGGCCTCCGAGGTTTGACTGCATATTTTACCTCAGGAGCCACGAAGCTCCTGGTCCGGATGACCTTCAAACCTCATTGTTCAAAGATGGGGGTGAAGTCCTCAGTCAGCGCTTGTCTGATCTGTTTGCCTGTATTTGAGAAAAGGGGACTGCCTCAGGCTACTCTGGGGAATCGGTGATAATGCCATTTTTCAAAACAGGGGATCGCAGTGGATTCGGTTACCAAAAAGGGATCAGCTTTACCAATACTCTTGGCGTCACTCATCCTTCATCGATGATCGATAGGAGCAAGCGGTATTCCAGCCTGGTAGAGGTTGGTTCAGGTTCTAGAACAATACCGTCCGCAAAAGCGACCCATAATTTTAGTATTGCTTGACTTTCAAGGCGCATTCGACTAGGTTGGCCGATCTGTTCCCCTAAACATGCTCAGTCATCAAGGAATGCCTCGGAAGTTTGCAACAATAATAAGTTCCTTGTATTCACAGACTCCAAAAGCTTGCGTACATAAAGCGGTGTCCGGGGTGCGCATTCTCTCCATCTCTATTTAATTTGGTGATAGATGAAATAATGGGACCGACGCCGGAAGGCCTTCAAAACCCTGCTGTTCTAATGGCCCCTGTCGAAAACCTTGTCGATCTGAAATATGCAGACGATATCGTCCTCACTTTCGAAGAAAAGAAACCGTAGGTCTTTTTGGATGAATTGACCAAAGTTATCCCGTCCTTTGGTATGCACTTTGCACCAACAAAGTGTAAGGTCAGGCTCATGGAATTGCGGCCAGTGGACACGCCACTTACAATTTAGGGAGAGACACTGGAAGTTGTGTAGCGTTTTATGCATATTCGAAGTTGTGTTAGTTCTGACTGTTGCAGGGCTGGGGTCGCGTTTGCTAATTTGAAACACCTATGGAGTCAAAGCGACGTATTTCTGAATCTCAAAGGACGTGCGCATCAGGCTATAGTAAGGGCTGTTGTGTTTTATGGTTGTTCGAGCAGCGGAACTGCCATGTCAACAGGTGTTTGAAAATTGTTTTCGCAGAACTGTAGTTCATGTGGGTTGGTCTCGACGAATCCGTAACGAGGTGAATAGAAAGCGAGTTTTCGGTTGTGCAACGAGGACTTCCACTAAAGATTTCTTCAAGGATCAGAAGTTGCTCCCATTAGGTCGTGTACTGCGTACACCGAACCATCGTTTGCCGAAGAGTGCTGTTTTCCGTGTCCAATTCAGAGTGACGGAAACAGAGGGGTTTCCAACCCTTGATGTGGCACAGGGGTATGAGATATAGTACAAAAAGTGTGGGTGCTGCCGGTTCCGCTGTTTTCCGTGTCCAATTCAGAGTGACGAAAACAGAGAGGTTTACAACCCTTAATATGGCACAGGGGTATGAAATATAGTGCAAAAAGTGTGGGTGCTGCCGGTTCTACTCATCTTCTAAGATTGAGACCGCGTGATCCTCACTGCGCCTCAACAGAGGCGCTGCAGGATAGGGCTGCTAACCGATGTCAATCGCCTTCATGTTATCAGTTTCCATGCAGATTGCCTGAATGAGTGGAGGTGTAGGCACCTCGGAATGATTGTAGTAAGCTTGTACTAATTCCCTTTCCCATCCACTTTCATTCATTTCTTCACAATAAGGTTTTCAAATGAATCATGGTTGTACGGCAGCGAAGCATCAGTCCCGGCCTCATTTTTAGCTCTTTTTTTACTACGCATACTCATAGAGATTAATACTGTTAGAAAACAAAAGCATCTCGATGCAGCGTATTATGAAGCATCAGTCCCGGCCTCATTTTTAGCTGTTTTTTTACTACTCATACTCATAGAGATTAATACTGTCGGCAAACAAAAGCATCTCGATGCAGCGTATTAGGTCTAGGAGAGAGGAAACGACATACCTTCGCAATCTTCGGCTTTCACAGGATCATCTGTGTAGAAATCGAAACGTACTGCAACGCAGCCGTCCAGCACACGAGCAGACAGTACGGAGATGCGCGCACATCCGCGGGCGTCGATCAACATTCGGCCATCGGGCAGGGTCTCGCAATTTCGAATTTGCAGAACGACACCGACCTCAAAAGGACATGAATAGAAAAAGCAAAGAATGATTACAAGGGTGGATATGTTGGTTAAAAATGGAGTAGCTTACTGGTGAAATGGACAGGCCTGAAGCACAGCGAACTCACAAAAGTGGATCCGGCATGGATGAATGCAAGCGATGAACCTGAAGATAGAGCGTAAATTTTTCCGCATGACCGCGGTCAACGATGCAATCACAAAACCTATATCCTTTTGGTGTCAAAAGAACCACCATCATCCGGCCTGCAATTTGAATCCTGATACCCGTTATTCTAATTCCTTAGTAAACAGAGGGTCCTGTAGGATAAAACCGCAAATTTTGTTTCGCGCTGTGAAGTGGAACAAAATAATCAGTTTCCTGTTATTATAGACGCTCACCAATTGGATGGGGTGAGAGTCAACTTCCGCAAGTAAAAGCATACACTACATATTCCTGACTTCACCAACCAGTTTAAACATATCTGTGGTTTCTGCGACAAAGGGAAAAATCAGACGGCAACCTGAAAAGTTAGATTGTGTGGCTGCCGTCTATTACGTGAGTCACGAACCGACGACTTTCTCCACCGGCCTCTTCCGCATAGCTCCTTAGCCGCTGACCGAAAACTGAGTGAATACATTTTCTATCTTCGATCAGGGATTGTTAAAAAAGTACTGGGGAAACAGTTCTAAGAGGTATTTCTTGTCAGATGCGACTTAGTACATTATCGCATTGGTTGTGGCCGGGCAACTCCACAATAGACATCCACAGAAGCACCACGCTGGCGGTGAAACGTACTGTACGAAGTCCGAGACACGAACAAACTTCAGGAAACAGACTATGGCCTCAAAATTGAACGCGCCAGGGTTTTTAGTTCACAAACAGTACTGGACCACCTTCATATATACGGGAAGTTTGGAACGTATCCGGAAACCTTCTAAGTAGGTCAAATCTAAATGCGATGAACAGGCCCCCAAACACCAATATGTAAACGCAGATAGATCGCACGTTCTCGCGTAGTTCTGAACTCATATCCAGTCTTAATCTTATGTTTGGTTTTTCCACCGAAGGTGGTCCCAGCCCGACCTACCTCGCGCCTTTTACCCAGTGCCGACCAACTACGATTCTCCACCTTATGTCCACTTGGATTAAGACACCAAAGTAAGGCAGCGTAAAGCAACGAGGGTGATGATTCTGCCAGGCTGCCTAAGCAGTCACTCGAGATGCTGAGGTTTGGTTTGATCCACAAACCTTTCGGTCAGTAAGTTCGTGCCTTAGCGAACTCAACATTCTAGTGCAGCGTCCAATGATGATAAAGACCACTTTTAACAGACCACAACAAACCGCGCGTGAGTAGTGAATACTGCGGAATGGACGGGAATGAAAATTTTCGTCGCAAAAACGTAAATATGCACAACAGACAGTCATCTGCCAAAAAATCTTTACAAATACATCTTGTATGTGACCGTGCTAGAGCAACCCGTTTCACAACTCACGGTCGGGGTTTTTAGTGAACTTTTTACTTCCGCCAAGACGCAACTGCTGATGGTGGTTTGGAAAACTAGTGGCTCTCACTCAAGTCTTGACCACGTCGAAGGGTAAGAATAATCTCGGCGCATTTGCGCCCTGAATTCAAATCCAGAGAGCTGTTTTCAAGCCAAGAGTAGGTAGTGCGGACATCCTGTTGGAACAGTTCAGGGTATTCGGCTACAAAAGTTTTTGGAGCAAGACCCGATCAGCTGAATGAAAAGCTCCACTTGAATATACTAAAATATATAAGTAAGAGACTGAGAGGATGATATCAGTAATTTCATAGGCACGGTGCTCCAAACCCAAAGAGACATTGTCAGATCCATTGGCGTTATTTGCAGAGATTTACCATTTCGTGTGGAAGAGATGCATCTGAACTGCTAACGTTACTACTTTTGGTAACAAACGAGCGACTTCACTGATCGATATCGCGGTACGGAATTTTTCTTGTGCGTCTTCTGGCAGAAGGGAACATTTATTGTTTCCATATACCTGTTCCGCTTGGTTGCAAATAAAATCGACACAAAGATCGATCCGTATTAATGAGAATGGAGTGCTGCCTTTCCTCAAAATTGTGTGCTCATTCTTTATAAAGAAGACAAAGTGAAGCGACCTGGAAAGAAAAACACGGTCTCTCAGGTATAGCGCTAATTGAGGCAGAACTCCACATAGTTTGACACCACATCGCAAAACGTATATATTTCATCATCATCAAACGCCGGTACTTGTGTGCAACAGGGAGGTAGTTGCAGTTTTCAGGACTTGTAATTCAACTTGGAACAATGCGTCACCTACTCCACTTGAATATACTAAAATATATAAGTAAGAGACTGAGAGGATGATATCAGTAATTTCATAGGCACGGTGCTCCAAACCCAAAGAGACATTGTCAGATCCATTGGCGTTATTTGCAGAGATTTACCATTTCGTGTGGAAGAGATGCATCTGAACTGCTAACGTTACTACTTTTGGTAACAAACGAGCGACTTCACTGATCGATATCGCGGTACGGAATTTTCCTTGCGCGTCTTCTGGCAGAAGGGAACATTTATTGCCTTCCATATGCCTTTTCCGCTTGGTTGCAAATAAAATCGACACAAAGATCGATCCGTATTAATGAGAATGGAGTGCTGCCTTTCCTCAAAATTGTGTGCTCATTCTTTATAAAGAAGACAAAGTGAAGCGACCTGGAAAGAAAAACACGGTCTCTCAGGTATAGCGCTAATTGAGGCAGAACTCCACATAGTTTGACACCACATCGCAAAACGTATATATTTCATCATCATCAAACGCCGGTACTTGTGTGCAACAGGGAGGTAGTTGCAGTTTTCAGGACTTATAATTCAACTTGGAAAAATGCGTCACCTATTGTGCGTTAAAAATCGGTTGATGCCCTTTAGGAATACCCTGGAGAGGTTCCGATTATACAGCAGTCAAGTGTTAAAAACGCTGTCCTACGTCGGCAAGTGGATCGTTTACAAATGCACAGTCGAAACTGGTCGGACCTTGAGTTTGGAAGTTCCTAATAGTAGACAAACCAAACTGTGTGAAAAGGGGGAGATGGGGTCGAGATGGCTCAAGTTGCTAGAGCGCGAATTTACTGACCAGAAGGTCCGTGGTTCGAACCCGACCTCTGCCACTCAACTTCACCTGTCTAAGCTTGGGCAACCTGGCAGTATCCCAGCCCTCGTGTCTCCCTGGTGTGGCATGGCAGCTAGGCACCGGAAGGGTGCTACAGCTGAACGATCATTATTAGTATTATTATTATTACAGGACTTCTCGGCTTTCAGCACATACTGGCTTCACTTAAACGACGAACTCTCCACTGAAACACTCTCGTTTCCACAGATCTCATTATTTTTAAACGATTTCTTCGATGATTTGCAGCAAAGGTGGGATCAAAGCCCGAGGAGCTCAGACCACATACTTACCATAAATTACGGTTAAACTTTGGGGCCCACGGCCTAGCAATTAGTAATTCTTCCGCGCGGATCGATGAATATGTAGATAAAAGTCTGACTTTTCACCGGTAGTCATATCGCTTGAATATGCGAATATTAGTTAGATCAAGAAACACCCTTAAGCCGGCCCTGAACATTTATTGCTTATGTGAACTTGGGAACAGATTGTCATTCGTTTTCGACGTGGGCCCTTAATTTAGAATACAGATCCCGGCATGTCAACTGATGTTTGATGAAGTTGACATACGAACGTGCAAATAGTTTATTTTACCTCTGGGTGACACAAGTTCACATAAGTGCGTTATTTTAGAATTGTATGCATCATACGAACTAGGTTCGGTACCCGCTGTTCGAAAGTAGCAGCCATCCACCGATAGCCCAAGATTACCTGAAGTCCCACTAAACAATGGGTTCATTCCGGTGACTCGTGCAAAGGAATACCACCACACGATCTATTGTGAAATCAAGAAAAGCTGAATTTTAGCGACCTTGGGAATCCGGAGGAATGTCCACGAGATTAGCACGCGGTAGTCCTTTTTCCCAAATGGTATTTTTGTGATCAGTCTCTTAGAAAAGTACTGCAAGGCTTGGTAAATAGTTCACAACCGCCCACTTACTACTTAGTAAAACATGCAAATGAAAAGAATACAAATGTGCACGTGAAACATATGAAACGTTTTGGCGGCTCCAAGTATTGTATGAATAAACTTTGCTATGCTGACAGCTGAATACAGAAACAATGTGCGAGTCCCGCAAACCTCTTATGATTGTGGGAACTGCCCTCTGATAGAAACCCGTGGTCTTCGACAGGAATTGCATGCAGCTCTCTAAAACTACCTATTCAGCGTTGAAGCCAAAAAGGAGCGGTACATAGCAGACCTTATTTGGAGGTAGCTTGTTAGGGCTGTTAGTAAGGATGCGAGATGGAATATAAAGTCATAATACGTGTTCTTCGAAGCAGTGAAGTTTGAAGCGCACATCTGAATGGATCTGAGATGCCAATGATCGTCAGTTGGAACACAGGTTAAGGATGTTACAGTGAAGATGGTGCTCGTCCCGCAACTGAAAACCGACTTGCACAGGGCATGTGTTGCAAGAGTCTATTAGAATCTATACTGCGACGTAGTAAACAGAACATGAAGGGCAAAACCACTGGAGACGTAGTGTATGTCTATGAAGTCGATCAGGTCCAAGTAGCGTTTAACAGTCAACCCACCAAATAACAAAATTAACGAAACGTGACGTGCAGGACGGATCTTTGTGTAACACTGTTTACTACGTAACAAAACCACTCCCTTTTATTCTGCATGAGGTTAGCATTCTCGGAGCTCATCAGTTGTGATGAGGATGACAAGACCCAAACTGATAGGTGTACGAGCGAATTTGAGTAGAACACTGGGAGTTACGTCTACAGTTGTAGAAGCCCAAGGAACGCTAAATAGGTTACACCACATGCTTGGCACGTTCATCAGTAAGTGGACCATGAAAGTCATTCTGTCTTCCATCTTGAACGATTTGGCAGGTATTCATCATACCGTCGACGATGCTGATGTGTGATTGTGTGAATTCGAAATAGACAGTAGCACGAAAAAACGGAGGCTAAGCGAATAGCCGGTAGGTATGAGGAATTTACCGCAAGCAAACATCCAATCACTCAGTATGCGTAAATCAAAAGCAGTAAATCCCAACAAGCATTCTAATATTACTCAACTGTACACGACACCAACAGCATAAGGGGGGTCAGCGGCCCATTAAACCAAACGGAAAGCACAAACTCAAGAGCGCACCCTAGAGCTGTCACATCTGCCGTGCACTATTCACAAATCCATAAAGAGAGATTCGAAGCTGTAACTTTTTGAACAATTCAACATTCGACTAAGGGGTGCTGAGTTGCAGTGGGATTAACACCGATTCTCTGTTGCCTGTTTACTCGACCGAACCTTTAATCATAATGGAAATGACTTTCCTCTAAATATGGCCATGGATTACACCTTTTGGCCACTAATCAACCCGTAAGAAGATGAACATGACAACAAGAAAAACACTCCCATTACCGGTTCCAGCTTTGCTTTGTGTGGAATGGATGTCTAGATTCAAAATTGGCGGTCGTGATTACATGTTATTTCGAAGGTATGCTAAGCGTTCATTGAACAACTGATAGGCTGTTGTTAGCGCAGCATCCCTGCAGTACGGCCACGCAGTAATTTGTAAGGATTAGGACGTGTATGGAGAACGCGAGGCCGTGTAGAGCGGAAAGCACACAAAGTAACTTCACGATGCCGTCACGGTACCACAACAACCAACAATCACCACTGACCTGAGAAAGACCATGAGAACCTGAACCAGGAAGGAACATGCCGAATCGCCTAGAACCAGAATTGATGGCCCGTCTGATCATATTCCGATAGCGTGGTTCGAAGATGTGTAGAGGGCAAGATATACCGGGAAACGCCAAGCAACAGACCATCGATGGTAGATCTGCTGTAGGGTCTATTCCTACTCTAAAAATAAACAGGAATGTGTTGCGTGAAATGAAAATCTCTAGGTTCCAATTCGAAAGGTTTATCGAAGTAGGAATCCAGTGGCTTCCACAAACCATTCAGCCATTAATTACGCAAGGTAACTAGCAATGGAGAAATAAACGGACCTCGGGATACGAATAAAAAAACGAACTATGAAGCGAACTCACTCGAAGATGGAGTCTCATGAGCAGAGCCTCCAAAGAAACTAGTCACATCCCGACTTTATTTGCAATGTCAAATACAGGACTTCTCCTAAGAAGGATGTATCAGAGGGGCCTGCCTGTAAGCCGTGTATAGTAGTACACTTATGAACCCTGCTAAAATAAACGCACTCCACATATGGATTCGACACGTTCTGCACCCATTGCTCGACTGTGTTGTTATAACTAGGCGAGTACTCAGTGTCCCATCGTCACACCAGACGGACACGGGCAAGATGTAAACTATCCTTTCTCGATTATCGTCCATATGACCTCACTAGCGGGCTTGCTCACAAGCCTTTGATGGTTCATCCATGCTTACTTTATGCAAGCTATCGACTACTTGTTACCATGCCTAGTGAAGGCAACGGAAAGAAACTACCGTTGAGAGACCTCCAGAAGCCATCGGGGAAGAAGTGGGAACTATTGGTTACGCAGTTGAAACTGACGGTAATGGCAAACTTCTGAGCGGTATACCAGCGCGCGACGAAGCCAAGCAGACCGCAGATTTCCCCTTGGCCCACGATCTACTGTTCTTGCAATAACACTAGTGAATACGGTAGTTTACGTTTGTTATTCAAGCGGTCTAACCGACAAAAGAATAAACAGCGTCTGGTGAGTCAAATTCGTCGAAGTGCTGACATTAATCAGGAGAAGCAAGTAGTGGAGAGTTCTTAATAAAAGTGTTATTATGCAGCGAAGTTCCGACGATTTTCGAACAAGCGTGTCTCCTGAATCCCTGATAACTTCACTCATTTAAAGTCAGCTTCGTGTAGAAAACTCAATGACACAACTAGTGGACTCTGTCTGCCAGACAGAAGCCACCCGGTACTAAAGATCGTCCAGTTTCCGTGGGGAGTGAATAGCAACCACACAGTGAAACCCTAACAGCAGATCTGCCGTTTTGACATTTTAATGCCAGTGAATGAAACAGTGTCTAGCTTTGGAAGCAGGTATATACCTGACAGACTAAACGGGCTACCATCAACGAAAAAATATGTCATTTCGACTTCGAGCTGAATCCACGTAACTCCAGGTATATCAAGGTCGACCCATTCTAACTAACCATGGTTCAGAGTAGCAATACATCGTCACCACTGATAGCAACATCATCGTTGAGCAGGTGTCACATTGCCATACAATCATGCTAGTTCCTCTGAATCTTTACCACGACGAAGGAGTGGAGAGAGACCCGTTACTAGCCCACTAGAAACGTCCGGAGTGAATACAACACCGACATTTAGCCAAATAATCCAGAGAGACGCGGCACTGAAGCAGAGAGGCAAAGAGGACCGTGTGGACTCTCCTAAGCGACAAAGTTGTCAGCATAGCAAATACACTTCTCGTAATGTTATTCCCTTTTGCCAATACCTACGGCCTTTGTATCTGGGTTTACGACCCAAAAGAACCAGGCGGAAAAATAATAGATGTGCATGGAATCACCGTTTCTATAGTTCTATTGGAGGAAGTATGCAACCTGAATTAGAATCATCCTGGTGCAAAGCTGAAGCCAAAAATCAGCCAAATACTACGATTCACATACGAAGCACATTATCCAATCAGTCTCGACGTCTGATTATAGGGTAATCATTCCGGTGTTGCTTGTTTTGTCTGTCTGACTTCAAATTATCACTAAAAATGGTTGGGACGCATGTGATCAACAAGATTACAGCCTTACAACCAGTCGGTTCGGCGTGCTTCGACTGTCGAGGACGGGTGGACCAATCAGAAAACAACCAAAACCCGGTTACGTAACGAGTTACGTAACGCAAAAATTAATGGCTGTGCGGCACAGGAGATAGACACTAAAGGATACACGGAATGCTAATACCTAAATGATTAGATCACCCGGTCTAACAACGGTCAAATCGAAAACAATATCAAAAGGGTGTGGCATCTGAACTACGAAAATAAAGCGCGTTCACAAAGTCACATACATTGGTGAAGCATATCAAAAGGTTAGTTGGGACCCTGTGGCTAAGCAGGGTAATGCATGTTTGCAAATCAACGAACACTCAATAGAGAAACGTGTTCAATAAAAAAGTGCACAAAAAAAAGGCACAACCACCAACCCACGGCTACGCGCTACTACGCTCCACAATAACGCACTGATAATGTCACCTCGATTGGTGATGAAACGTTTGCAATCAAATTGCCCAGCTCAGCGAACAAGCCAACGACCACCATAAAAAAGTGCTTTATCTTGCATGCTATCTAGTGCTTCGTAGAGGATTTTGAGTTTCACTTCGATATTTAGAAGGTTCAGAACTGCTCACCCCTCGAGGCTTGGTGTGGTCTGGAATTTCCACCACTTCATTTCGTAAAATTGGGTACACATGAAGTCAAACATTACCTGCAAGTAAAAACAATGTTAAGGTGATATCCAACTGATAATGAGCTTCAAAAATGATAAGCCGGTGGGGAGACATTGAATAAATATTCAATTCAATTCATAACTATTCCCTTGACTTCACTTCGCGATCTTGATTACCTGAGGTCTTTACACAACATTCTTCGCGGAAGAATATCGTGAGAGAAGTTTATACTATATTGTATTATATTATATTATGCTATATTATACTGTTATATTATATTATGTTATATTATATTATATATGTATATAATATATATATATATCATATATATATATATATATATAACTGAAGGAAACTGTGATACGTCCGTGTTTGGCCCCGCCATTATGACTCCTTCATCAGGTGAACCTACGCATTATCGTTAATTGCCTGGCAAATCTGTTCTCATGTTCATACAGGTTCACATGATTCATACTACTCAAATGTTAATTTTTCGCACCTTACGCGACCGACCACAAAGCTACCCATCACGGTGGCCTCGTACCCTGTTGGGTTCGGAGATCAGCGTCTTATCTTTTGAATGCTTCGAGTACGTAGGTTGGTTCTACTTCAGGACTAGACAGGGAGGTGTCAGAATATCACGAGAACGGTGTTTGTCGAACAACTTAGCTACAAAATCACTACACATTGGAATCCGAGGAAATTCCTAGTCAGATTATCTTGACAACGCTCCAAGATAGTTTATACAATTCCAATGTCCCAACCTTAAGAAATTTCGTCCAACAGCTGAAGTTGATCCATGTCAGAGGCCCAGAAGCGATATATCCTGCTTCTCAGCAAACATTTACCATACTTAGAGGACGATATCAAGAAAGAAATTCGTGAGTCTAAAGAACTTGAAACGTCAGTAGTCTATACCGCTCATCGTATACCCAGTCTGAAGGTTCAGGACAATTCGCTAATTAATCATTTACTGACATCGAACAAATTGTGTTGGTAGGTCAAGTACTGCTGGGTAAATAGTTTTATACCAAGCAACACCACACTGAAAGCACGTTTGACATCACCTTCGAAACCCGATTCCATGAAGAGGGTTTTGGGTTGAATGCAACGTAGGCTAGGTACGTTAGCGAGAAATTTTGATGGTTTCTCGTTTGGTTTATTTTCACACTTCGCACTTCTCTGTTTCACGTTCAGGTGATAATGAACAAACAGGAACTGCTATGAATGGACTACAATCTATATCTGTTATTCAGTACCTGGTTATATCAAGTACGTGGGATCAAGCAGTCACAAGACACTCCGGGAATCCTCAGATTGTGAACGACCCTACTTAGTCACGAATAAGCCACCTATGGTGAACAGATGCATGCCTGACGAGCTTCTATCCCTGGGGGAATTTTCTCTTGTATGAGCTCAACGAGACTGATCAGCACAGAAGACTCTATGTGATCAGCTCACCTACTGACACTGAAAATTAAATTGGAAATCGATCCTGCCGGTTCTCCTCCCATAAGGTACATCAACAATGCACGGAAACCTAAATTGCACGACCACTACGGTTCCACTACCATACTGAATGTGTACATCTCCGTCGAGTGTTCACGAGTAGATCTTTGGAAGTACGCCGTTATTTTCTCGTCTACTGTGGAAACTTTTCACTTCTTAGCCTGTGGTGAGTCCGATCACACTGATGGATTCTTTCTCGGGCAAACTGGTTTGCCGAACACTCTGGACTCCCGAACTCGAGATCAGTCCAGTCTCGGTTGCTTATTCGTAAACGACCCCAATGTGTATACCTACCGATGTATGACAACTTTGTCAACGCCTAACCACAGTATGATTGAATATCCCCCAGGGTATTTTTAAAGGACATGAACCGATTCATTAAGTACCCCAAGAGACGCATTATTCGAAGATGAAATATAAGTTCTGAAAACTTCAACCACCTCCGTGTGACACACGAGTACCCTGTCTTTATCGCCTTTGATGATGATGTATTTGCATACTGCGATGTCAAACTAACTGGAGTTCTGCTTCCATTTGTGCTATCCTGTCCAGGTCGTTTCAGTTCATCGGCTTTATAAAGTTTGTGAATTAAAGTATAGCGAAAGAACACAGATAAGGCACTATCAAATCCTTAGTAAAGCCGAGGTTTCTATACTGACCGATCTTTATGCCGATTTCATCCTGCAGTCAAGTGGAACAAACATCTGGAAGGCCATAACAGCTCACTCCGGCCAGAAAACGAAGAAAGAAGTCTCTTTGGCAATACCGACCAACTGATTCACTTGATCATTGCGAAAAAACGGCTCAGGCATTCACTCCATCAAGAGGTGTGAATACACTTGGAGTTTGATCGTAGTTTGATCAGTCTATAATGTACAATCTACGACCAATCTGCAATAGGGCGAACAATCTCACAAGATGAGTGGAACTTCCAACTGAAAACTCGTCACCCGGAGCGCTAGCCAATACGTGACCACGTGATGCCGTTTGCGTGACTGGAGAGTGAGCGGCGCCATATCCCGTCTGAGTGAGAACTGATCACACTGCTGATCAGCTGTCCGAGATCGAAGGGTTGTGTTCAGGCAATGGCCGGAAGGTCACAGGTTCGAAACTCTAAGTTTCGTGAGATGCACTCTGCTGACGATTCCCAGTAAGTATTAAACATATGTAGAGCGCCCCTCGGCTGTTCAGCATAGACTGGTCTCACTAACGGAACGAAATCTCAAAAGGGGACTACGAATCAAATTTGCTTTCATTCCCAGATGCAATTGTTTTCCCTTTTAGGAATCGGTTGGAACGCTAACCTAGAAAACGGAAACCAATTTCAGCTGGAGAAATCGTTCTTTATTGTCTTCCTTGCAAATAAAGAACAGCGATCGCACAAGGATGCGTGTAAACCTACCTCATTGGACTGGTGAATACGGTTGACGCTACGAAGAATTAAAGACAATTTTGGAATGATTTTTTCCTTCATCCTTTTGTAACCAGTTACGTAAGAAGAAAGTATTGGCTAGATGTTTAGGGTGTCGAAAACGTACGGCAACGGGTGGAACGCTATTAAGAACATCATCTCAGAAACTCCAGTTTTTCAGACGCAATATGAAACCAGAAGAAAATGACATTCGGAACTGTCGAACATTGCCGTGCAGGTACATTAGAAAGGTTGTCGTGGAATCAATAATCATGCAGCAGGGCATCTTTCACTAGAATTGACGGTCAAGTATAACTTATGGAGTGACGACTGGTGTGCCCTCTCAAAGATTCATCGCCCGCTAGTCATCTTCCGTAATTCGAAGACAAAAGCTGAATATCACATTGCTTCATGATAGGTAACGTAGTGTAGCAGGAACATCCAAGACGTATGCTCCATCAGCAAATGATAGCCAAAAGTTATTTGGGAGGTGTTGCATATATAAACCCACTGTCCTTGATATCTATATACGAGGACCAGGAAGGCCACAAATTCAATCTGGAAAACGCGAAAATTTTGGCATACGGAGACACGTGACACGGAAGAGAATTTCTGGAAGCATGGTACTCTACGGCAGGTTCAATCGACCGGTGCATCGAACTGGATCCAATTTACGCACCTCTACGTGCAAAAGACCAACATCGCGACCGGGACACTGAAGGGGGACCGAATAATGGATTCACAAGAAACAAGGTATTCGTGTGCAGACCAATAAATGTCACAAGCCGGAATTCGGAAGGACAAGGGTCACTCCAACATCGACCAGCCTACGACGGCGAGGGAAGCCAAGTTCAAAGGTCACGTGGGCATCGGCGAATGAGAACAGGGGATAAAAAGAACAACTAATGGAACCGCTTTACCGAATAACTAATCGCGGTCAAAGGTCACCCCCGGCTACCAGCACGTATATCAACACACACGTAACACTACTGAACGCACAACCACGGACCCACCGCTACGCACTGATAATGTCACCTCGATTGGTGATGAAACGTTTGCAACCAAATTGCCCGGCTCAGCGAACAAGCCAACGACCATATATAAACCCCATTTAAAGCAGTACGGAAGCTGCGACTTGGTGGTTTTACGAAAAATACACGAGCAGCTCGTCCTGCAATGGGCTAAACCGACATGACGCTCACTCTTCACGGCGTGATTTACGAAGTAAAGTTTGTGCAAAAACGTTGCATATAACGCCCTTTAGGCAGATCTTGCAAACCGTAGGCTTGTACACATACTTATGGAGGCTGTAACTCGCTCGCGCCACAGACCTATGAACTACTCCAGGGAGGGTTCAAAAAGTCTTATGATTTGGAGAGTATGCATATTTGTTTCCTGGTAGGCTCCCCGAAAACTATCATGATCCACCATAGGAATAATCCAACTGGCCATCGATTTCTCGTTCAGAAAACCATGCTTGTAGGAGAACCAAAACTTCCTACCAAATAAAAAACAGAGGAAGTTTATTCGCTCTAGGTAAGTGGTAAGTAAGCAACCGATCATAGAGTTGAATGGCTCGAGATAGATAAAGAGCAAATTTACCGACATGAAGGCCCGTGGTTCTTACGCAGCCTCAACATTGTCACTGGTCTATATACACTTGACAATATGTAGGCCTACGTGCTTCCTTCGAGTGACATGGCAGCTATGCACCGAAAGGGTGTCATTATTTCATCATTACAGCTGTTGAATGAGAATAGACTGAATTTGATAATGGTGGATCTGAAAAAGTCTGCGTAAATATTGCATGAATACTTCGCTAACTTTCTGTTTGGTCGTCAAGCACATCACCATCATCATAATCATCATCAGAAATAGCAACATCAGTGTGGACACTGATGCTTCACTGCTATGCAACCACAAAGTCTATTCAAATATATTAAAAGCCTAAGAATAGAAAAAGAAATGAAAGGGTTAAAGGGGGGACATGATGTTCGCTTCCGTCAAACATTTTAAGGCGCCTACATCTCCAAGCGGTCATTCATAGAATCTAGAAAGAAACTGACAACGCGAACGCCATTGACACCAACAAGCTGTAATTTCTTGCAATGTCTCCAGCCAAGCGCAGCAGGGGTCTCGGGGACCCCATCCAGGAAGGCGCACAGCACCAACAACACCCCAACTCCTCGTAATCTCTTTCACACCCTTCTGCCTAGTACATTGTCCACCTCGCGGTTTCCGAAATCCTGGAGATGGCATAGAGAACATAACTCGTCTCGGTAGAAGGTGTTTCGGCACGCGTGGCGCATCGTCGAATCACCGTAGTTGATAGTTCCGGATGTCTTCCACAATCAACATACATGCTGCACATCCAAGTACCCGTTTGATTACGAATTCGTTGACACCATTCGACACCAGCGACGCTTCTGAGACATCGGTGGTCAAAAGCCCGAAGACGCCTCACATCACCTGTCCGCAGAAGTCATGTTTCGAAACCATACAACAATGCAGCCTTGCTGTAGCATGGTACACGCGACCCTTGATGTGCCTTTGTGACGTCACAAGTAAAGCAAATTAGTAAGCGTGATTCTGGCGTTTGAGATTCTTGCGCTGGTTTTATCAGACACAGTTCCGTCAGAGGTAATGAAACTATCAAGGTGTGAAAAATTCTCCACAACATCCAGTGATTTTCCTTGAATTATAACGGAGACTGCACGTTCTGAAGCATGAATCTGTACTTTGAAGGTGCGAGGCGCATGCCGGAAGATGGTATGATGGTGTTTAGTTAACTGGAAAAAACCTCCCAGCTCATCGGCATGAATAATGTCTCATGTTTGNTGTTTGGTCGTCAAGCACATCACCATCATCATAATCATCATCAGAAATAGCAACATCAGTGTGGACACTGATGCTTCACTGCTATGCAACCACAAAGTCTATTCAAATATATTAAAAGCCTAAGAATAGAAAAAGAAATGAAAGGGTTAAAGGGGGGACATGATGTTCGCTTCCGTCAAACATTTTAAGGCGCCTACATCTCCAAGCGGTCATTCATAGAATCTAGAAAGAAACTGACAACGCGAACGCCATTGACACCAACAAGCTGTAATTTCTTGCAATGTCTCCAGCCAAGCGCAGCAGGGGTCTCGGGGACCCCATCCAGGAAGGCGCACAGCACCAACAACACCCCAACTCCTCGTAATCTCTTTCACACCCTTCTGCCTAGTACATTGTCCACCTCGCGGTTTCCGAAATCCTGGAGATGGCATAGAGAACATAACTCGTCTCGGTAGAAGGTGTTTCGGCACGCGTGGCGCATCGTCGAATCACCGTAGTTGATAGTTCCGGATGTCTTCCACAATCAACATACATGCTGCACATCCAAGTACCCGTTTGATTACGAATTCGTTGACACCATTCGACACCAGCGACGCTTCTGAGACATCGGTGGTCAAAAGCCCGAAGACGCCTCACATCACCTGTCCGCAGAAGTCATGTTTCGAAACCATACAACAATGCAGCCTTGCTGTAGCATGGTACACGCGACCCTTGATGTGCCTTTGTGACGTCACAAGTAAAGCAAATTAGTAAGCGTGATTCTGGCGTTTGAGATTCTTGCGCTGGTTTTATCAGACACAGTTCCGTCAGAGGTAATGAAACTATCAAGGTGTGAAAAATTCTCCACAACATCCAGTGATTCTCCTTGAATTATAACGGAGACTGCACGTTCTGAAGCATGAATCTGTACTTTGAAGGTGCGAGGCGCATGCCGGAAGATGGTATGATGGTGTTTAGTTAACTGGAAAAAACCTCCCAGCTCATCGGCATGAATAATGTCTCATGTTTGTAGTTAAACCGAATTAAATACGTACAAAATTCATGACTATCGCCAGCTGGACAACAATGGATGCAATGTTGTTGGGTCTTGGAAGGCACTGAGACAACTAATAAACGCGTCGACTGATCCCCTGCCCTTCCTGAACACCATGTGTGCCAGTTGTAAAAGTCGTTTGGAGGAAGAACCTCAATCGAGTGCAAAGAAAAAGCCACAGCGCTTTGCTCAGTACCCCGTATAAGCCGTCTGCGTCCACTTCCGTATTTTGTGAGAAATTATGCCCACAACTAAAGAAGCCGCCATTAATTTTCGAATTTACGTCAAACAGTAGCATCAAATCGACCTAGATTGATTTGGGGCGTCACCAGGTGAGGGACAATAAAAGAAAAGTGCAAAGTGAGCAGAACATAAGCGGTACGCTAGGCAATCAGAACGCTCAATGAGCTCAATGGAGGTAATAAAACACCGTTGATGTTACACAACTTTAGAGATTGCGCCTACCAGTAACGGGCTGATCCGACCCCCACCAATGTGGCACGGAGAAACTGCCTGCTTACCACTTAGCTAGGCTACCGTTGATGATGCGTAGGTTTGTTGAATCTAACTCAAGAAACTTCAAAACTTCAAACTTCATGAATTAGAGCAGAGATTAAGAAATGACTCCCAGACAGAAAACTCTATGGTCACAAAAGAACGATTCATTTGCATGTTGTAGAAACGAATAAGCACTTTGTTAGAATAGATCTTTTGTAGACGTCGGCTGTCTAAGAGGCTTCTGGTTGATCCAGATTGCCCGAATGGGATAATTGGAGAAAGCAGGAAGCAACAACCGTCTAGACATGACTGTAATAAGATTTTCCAGTTTATATCATAGATGGCTAGGAGTTCAACCGCTATCCAAGTGAGTTAAATCAGGTCAAAGCAACTTACTTAGATAGGGCGGTATATTCTTCTTCATGAAGTCGCTGCCTTTCGGCACTTTCTTCAGGCAACAAAAACTTGACCAGTTTCCACAGAGTTGCACAATAGCCACGATCGGGAGCTGCAACGTACTGGGGGATAGGCATTGCACTTGAGTAGAGTTAAACAGCGCGCCAAGGTAGTCACAGGGCAAATCTGACGAAACAGTAACACTGAATATTCTTGTTAATGAAGAACAAGCCACACGTGAAATGAATGTGTTCAACAAGAGGTGTGAAATTCCGAATTCAACGAGGAGTAGAACAGTCTATGACGTGGGTCAAGCAGACGAAGCTCTCAAATTCCGATTGGTCTTATCCTCGACATCTTCCAAAATGCGTTTGGGAACGTCGATGACGGTACAAGCTGCTTTAGTGTCAATGTAACTGGGTCGGGGAGAATGCTAAACTAGAGTAGTAAACAATCGGCCATAGAAGCTTCGAAGCCAGTAACTAATAAGAGGTCCAAATGTTGAATTTTCGTTCTTTTTTCCTAACGATCGCTTACATGCACCATAAGTCTCTTGTCGTTTATCTCACAGTTTTTATAGCCATCTGGCACACGCTTGCAGCCAAACATGCACCAAATGGGGAAGGCAAGTGTGCGCACAGTCTACTGGTGAATACAGTCTGAAGATCAGTCAGCTGACTTCACTGATTTTCACTTGGCTTAGGGGAACTGCTGATAGACGCGTGCAACAAATCCTTCTGTGACACACTACTTTTTTCAGAAAGCCCGGTTGTGGAAATAAGATTCCGCGGACCGGGTCAATGCACTGGACACTAAAACCCTGTTGTAGAGCTCATAATGTATTGTATTGTGTTATACTGTATACCTTGGTTACTTTTGTAGACAAAACAAACAAAATAAAAAAGACTACTCATAAGGTTGACGGAAACTTGGGGGCTGCGCCTACCTGATGAGCCCCAAAAAGATCGAAACTAGTCGCGGGCTGTCGAAGAATTTTCAGCAACCTTATGAGCAGTGCACTACGTATACGTATGTATCGCAATATCTCGAATATCATAGCAAGGGAAACGTGAGGCTGCCTCGTGCAGCACATTCAGTTGCCTGGAGACATCACAAACGAGGAATTCAGCTCCATTTCAGGTGAGTCTCTCGCAAAACCAAATTTGTTTGCAAATGAATGTACGTTGTTAAAATGAAAGAGTTTGGAACTTCACTTGGCCAATGTGACCTTTCGTCACGGAAGTTAACCAATCAGAACTCTTTATAATCGCATTCTTAAGCAAAACGCTGAATGGCAGTCACATGAAAACTTACCCGGTATGAACGTGTTAAGATAACAGTATAATAATAATCGATCAAAGGTTACTTCTGCTGGCAAATGCACAACTTCCCTGGGCTGAAGCTTAAAAAAATATGCCGTTTGCAGCATGCACGACCAAGTGGCACTATGAATAAAATTTTGTTTTCAAGTTGATAGTTTGCATAGAGATGAAGATAGTGGTAGAATTCGTAATTTATTCATTTGCAAACTGATTTGCTAATCAGGTTTATAAGTAAGCTTATTTCCGTTTGGTGTAGCAAATCAAGAACCGTGTGAGCGTGCTTGTGTGTGTAAATAAGAATCCGTTTAGATCGTTGTTTTTTACCCACGTGACCATGTGGTGACTATTTCTGTATACGTACAGAGTCAGCTTTCAGGAATTACTGAATAAGACATTGTGTAGACACAACACACTACTCATAAGGCTGCTAAAAAATTTTGACAGTCCACCACAGGTTTCACCCTTCTCGGGACTCATCAGGTAGGCGCAGTCCCTGATTTTCTGTTAACCTTATGTTCTAGATCACGCCAAGTTGCATCGCATTCATTTGCATACTAATTCGATTTTCACGGGAGACTCATCTGAATTCCAGCTGGATATTTCGTTTATGATATTCTTCTTTAGCTGGGATTCAAAAGTCTCCTGTGAAAACCTAATTGGTATTCATAAGAGTGTATTCGTTGAAGAAGACATCTAGGCGAAACTAGAACGTAAGCCAGCTAGTGTGAGTCACGGTAAAAAAAACAGCCGCGTAATGTGATGGTTGCTGATTAAAATCGCCCCTACATTACGACAAGAGAAAGTAGTTCCACCCGATGAGACCTTTATGCATGCCGATTACAAATGGGTCAGAAAACACTGTAATTCGGTCGCAGGGATGACATTAATTGTTTGGCCAATGTTCTGTCCTACGCAGACAATCCCAAACAACCACTGACAGTCGAAGCACGCGTAACAGGTTACGTTTAACTGGCTGTTGTTTCTAAGCTGTGAAAGTTCCAGCAGTTAATTTACCTTCAAAAACTATGGATCGTCTTTGGACGACTTCACACTCTAAGAAAAACTATAGCTAGTCTGCCGATCGGTGTCGCAGTGTGGAGTGTGCTTGCAGGCTGGCTACTAATCAGACTTCGTTTTCCGGTGACACTGGACCCAGTCGACCACTGCTCAGTCCCCCGTTGCGTGTATCAGTGCAGGTAAATAGCTCAGTTAGCAGTAGGATCAAGAAAACGTCTAGTTCGGTAGGATTTATATGCCAGCTACGAAAATTAAAACAAGTTGACTGTCAGACTGCAAACGTTTCATCACCAATCGAGGTGACATCGACAGTGCAGGGTTGAGTGACCCAATCCAACTGCCAAGCTCGGCAAACAGACCAGCAACCAAACAGCGCACCCGAGCTACCTACATTCCACAACATTGCTAACGTTGACAGTCAGTCGATTGGACCCTCGATGGGTTGCTTTGGAGAAATAATACTGAAGGCAATATAGTATATGCGGATGTTACCAAGGATTTACAAAACTCATACACTTGGAATTGTTAGTCAACAGTTCCCCGGTATATGTTAGCATTTGTTCCCTTCAGTCGCCGACATAAAAATGCAAGAACACGTGGAGTAGTCAATACTAGCAGTTCTCCAGTTGCACCCATTAGCGTGGGTCGGCAAAAACTTTATTCCATAGGGCATGGAGGCTATGTAGCCCGGATCAAATAGCGCAAGACAAAGAAGTCCTGAACAAAACCGTGCTGCAGAATGATCATTGAAATTCAAAGTAGAGCCGGAACACAAACAACCCCGGTTCATTCCGTCATCGAGGAAGGTATATACTTAGTTCTTCGGTCCGAAAACGACCAGGTTAACACCGACATAAGATGGATAGTCTGTTCTGCATTAAAACATGTTTACACTGCTTACACTTCTCTTCACTTTTTTCAATACGCATTGGGTCTGCAATAATCAACTGCTATCAGTGATAATTTGTTGACCAGCAGGGGAAAATTTGCAGTGCAAGACTAGCTCGATGAACTCATTTTGGCCTCGAGGATGCAAATACTGGAAATTCGCAAGAGATAAAAGTTCTCCACTGAAGAAGGGCAGAACGTGGATAGCGATGAGTATAGTGGATGGTTATGCACGGCAAAACGCACTTTTCTGGGGGACAAATCGACTTTCGTTCCCCATGTTCTCGAGGGGCACAGGAATCGAATGTGTGGACGGAAAATGGTGAAGCAAATCCCAACCACGATAAACTCCAAAGTGGGTTCCGAACAATCTGAACATCACCTAAAAATCCCGTCATTTGAGGCTGTGTGGAATACATCGAAACTACATTACGCGAGCTTCTTAGTCCAAAAAGATGGGTGACACGACAACTTACGATTGTCATGTCAGCCCAGAAATGTAACTGTTTCACACGACAGGGATTACTACGCAGGCAGCTTCACTCAAAAGGTAATCAAAGTGCACCTAGGTGACATGAAAAGAGACCTCATAATCGACTAAATAGGAAGAACCAATCGAAGCATAGGAAAGGCATCCTTCGGTGGGCCCGAAAGACTTAAAATTCAAAAGTGTGTGTTGTCCGATTTTACAATACCGTTTCCCGGTATCATTATCGTATGAACGAACGCCATATATGAGTGGCCTCTGTAAATTCTTCGGCGTCCTATAACACTCAAATCAAGAAAACTCGACTTAACATGGTCCCATCAGAGGTACCTGTTGCTTTGTTTACGAATTATTACGCCCTTTTACTTACAGGAATTTACGGAATATGAGGCCACCTGTCTACTGTAAATTGGTTATCAGGTACTGGACACAGAGGTCTACTAATCAACCCCCTCATCCCGGAAATTCCATAAAAAACTTAACTTACTCGGGACATACTGCCTTTACACATCGGACATTCGGGACGGTAATCAAGTGACTGTTCTATACATTCCCGACAAAATGTATGCCCACAGGGAAGGCCACAAGGATACAGCAACAGTCTGAAGAAAATTATGTAAATGAAGGCGGTCCACGTACCTGAGACAGAGGCCACAGATCAATTCACTTCGAACTGAGTCAACTACCGCTAGATAGATGTGGAGTTGAAAAATTGCCTGTTTGGACCTACTAGAATTGAGAGAGACGTCTGTCGAGGAGGAACTGAGGTACTGAAGTTCAAAGGAGGCGGGACAGTTAAATAAACAGGAAGGAGCGGGAGGAAAACGCATCCAGGGCTGAATAGCTATGGTGGCTCGTAGTTCTTCGGGCATCTCCTGTCAAAAAGAATGAGCTTAGATAACCAGTACAAAGCAGCAAATATACCGACAAGGCATCTGAGATTGGTCCCTGGCTGATGGCACAGTATTCCACCGCCCGCTTCCAGCTGCTTACATCTGACTGGTCGATTTCCTCTTCGAACACCTTAGTGCAATTGACACAAAAATGAAAAACCGAAAGGGCGGATTTCTTTACCTGTGATACGCCGCGCTTTAAACAGTCTGAGTACGGATAGACTGAAAAACATTTGAAATAGTATTCCAGAGCTTCTCTGTTTCGTCCAAGTCGACTCAAACACTGAGCTCTAATGAAATAAAACTAAGTTTCATCGAGTTGTCCCGAAAATCCAATGAGCTATACTTTTGGCCAGTCCGGATGAAGTTGCAACCCTCGGTCGATAATCTCAAGAGCACCCGAAAAGTTTGAAGTCAGAAACTGAGCCTCCGCTGCAGCCTGAAATGATCGAGCGTCATGCGAAACTACAAAAGGAGAACGATATGAGACAAAGTGCATTGAAACTTTGTACAGTTAGCCAACAACTCGTCGTTGAGCTCCAAAGCCTCTTTATACTTCCCCTGACGCACCATCGACGTGGATTTTCTCAGCAGTTCATACAGTGGAATCGTATCCGGATAGAAATGTGAGATCGAACTGGTGATCAGAAGTGAGTCGTTTACTTCACCAGTGGTGGTACACTCAGTACAAGCATGGCAATTGAAACTTCCTTCCACACAGTTCCGGCAAAAAGTGTGACCACAAAATAACACGACCGGTTGCAGGTAGAGACGGTGGCACAAACTGCATGAAAGGATGGTTTTTAAAGACTTAGTTGTTTCCAACTCAGTCTGTTTCAACAGGTTGGCTGCCACTCGTTGGGATTTATACAGGGTTGTACACAGGGCCAAGAGTTTGGACAACAAAACTGGCTTCTGGTTGGCCACATAGCCCTCATTTTCGTATAGCTTGGAAAAGGCGCCGTATGCAAGTGCAAAACATGGAACTTTGATGAAGGTTTCAGTCAAGTGAACCACGTCAACGCTGGGGGTAGTCATGCTGCAAAAGGGGAAAGTATATGTTATACAGACAAAAAACCTGACAAATAAGTCCGCTGTTAGAAAAGACCAACAAAGATGAGAGAGCCACATTCAACATATTCCTGAGAAATCTTGTCTTCCAATGGACTGCAATTTGCATGGAACACATTGCCGGTTGTTAGGAGTGGACAGATGCGATCCACGATACCCACAGGTACACTGCCATACAAGCAAAAATAATGATAAATTAGTAATAATCGTTCATCCGTAACACTTTCGGTGCCTAGCTGCCATGCCACCTAAAGAAAGCCTAAGGGCTGAGATACTGCCAGGATGCCCCAGACAGGACGGGGGAGTCCCAAAGGCGGAGGTCGGGTTCGAACCGCGGACCTTCTGGTCAGTAAATTTGCGCTCTAACCAGCTGAGCCACCTTGCCGCATTGATATGCGCTCATTCGTTATAAAAGTAGTTAACGGACAACTTCAATGACGAGCACGCTTAGAATGCTTCAGCATGCGCTCTCGGTTAAAAGCCACTCTCATTTGTCCACCTAGAACTGCAGGTTTCCAAAGATACCACTCGTCACTATTCGGTTATCCATTATCTGTCACCGAAATTGGTCACTATCCTGCACTGCAGCCGCCAGTATCCAACTAATGGTGATAACAACCACTACATTCACTTTGCCATCAAGCGACTGGCGGTTCCTACCAATCAGCTGGAACGACCAGCTCGTTAAGTTTTGCACATCTGTTTGCGCATCTCATCTAATCGGCAATGGTAGCGCGAGGAACCGCTAAATGGGTGCGAGGGTGGGTGACGAAGAGCTGGAGAAGAAACATCACCTTCCACAGACTAAAAGGGACGAGGTGTTAACCAACCGAACACCTCATTACAGAATACCAAAGCATAAGAGTTGTTTTCTATTAGCCAAAAACCAATATATTCGCCTGTATGCTAGAGAAGAATCGGGAAATCCAGTATTTAGCAACTAATAATGACAGCTGGAAATGGAAAGACTTTCGTGTGTGCAGACGACATACCTCCTCTCGTATCTGACGCCGTCGTCATGTGAACAATATAAAACAGACCGAATAATTCTGCCCCACGGTTTGGTGAATGCTCCAAACCTGCAAAATGTCAAGTGCTACTGTGTGGGCTCGAATCCTAACCTCGTGCTTGAGGATAGGCCGATTGGGGTGGCGGACAAATTTGTCTGGCTGAGCAGCTGTATAAGTCCGTTGGTTTCGTGAAAGATTATATTTCCATTCGGATTGGTAATGCCAGAGCAGCTTTTGTAAAACCGTATCACCTGTGGTGTAGGCGTGTCATCAGATAATCTGTCAAGAGCCGAATCGATAATGCTGTGGTGCGCCCCATATTACTATACGGGTCAGAAACCTCGCAAATGAGTTTTGAAAACGTCAAAAAACTTTCAGTGTTTGACCTTGCAACATTGTCAGAGTCTGGATGGAACACCGGATCAGTAATACTGAAGTATGTCGGACGGTTTCAGGAAGAAATAACTCACCTACGATCGACGAACTGATCACATTCCGGAGGTTGCGCTGGCGTTGTCACGTGATTCATATGCCAGTCGATCAACTTCCTCGAATGACCCTTTTCACACAAGCACGTGAAGGGTGGAAACGAGCCAGTAGGGGTGAAACAATGACTTGGCAGAGAAATATGAAAGTCAATACCAGCAAACTTAGCTGCGCTGGGGAATACCACTCCCTGAATGGGGAGCCCGAGATGGAGCACATAAATAGACATTGTCGAGTCAATACCAGCAAACTCAGCTGCGCTGGGAAATACCACTCCCTGAATGGGGAGCCCGAGACGGAGCACATAAATAGTTAGACATTGTCGGACATGGCACAGTCGCGCTCTCAATGGCGCTCGTGCATCCAAGCCATTGACTTCAATGCGTAGCCCCCCTCCCAAGCTCATCAAGTAAAGGTTCACTGAAAACCCTGTATTTGAGCATCAATTATACCAGCCACCACCGCCAATGCGCAGTTCTCTGCCCCACCTCGCCAAATCAGCGGTGAATGGTTATAACTAACCAAACACAGGCTATCATCAAAACCGACAGCTTTTAAGGCAACCAGCGACCACGACAACGTACTCATGTCTCGTAAACATCGGATAATCGAGAATCCAAATGAAGATACCCCTGATGGATCGCGGAAGCCCAGAAACTGCAGGACGATTTGGCTGCAAGAAACCGTTGTACTTTATTCCGGGCGACTTGACCGACTGGCTAGACGGGCACCAACGAAATTCCCATGATCGTCTTCAATGATGGGTCACGAAATTATGGATAAGACGTCGGGCGGCCATCCTCAGCAGAGTCCTTCGAGTCGTAATGTAGCACTGAGCGCATCAACCCATTAGCAACATAAATATTGCTCTTCCGATGCCCAAGACAGCTAGTCCGGGTGGTTTGTCCTTGGAAGATGAGGGACCTTTGGTAACTGCCTGACAAACTTACTGCTACCTGTTTTGAACGACCTGGTAGAATGGGACGCTTCGATCGTGAATCTAGTAAAAAAATCGTTCAGCTGTAGCACCCTTTCGGTGCCTAGCTGCCATGCCACCCGAAGGTTGCACGAGGGCTGGGATACTGCCAGGTCACCCAAGCCTAGACAGGGGAAGTCGAGTGGCAGAGGTCGGGTTCGAACCACAGACCTTCCGGTCAGTAAATTCGCGCTCTAACCACTTGGGCCATCTCGCCCCAATCCAGTATCCGAAAAGCGCAAAAGATCAACGCCAACGATTGGACACAATATAATTCACCTATAGCTTGTACGGTGCAAGAGGCCTGTGTGCTTAAATCACCTTTACTTTTAGGCGGCTAGCCCTCAAACCGGGACAATTCAGCTCCAAAAAATACTTTGAAAGCAACTGACAATGGGCGGCGGGAAGATGCCAGATCCGTAATACGAAGACCCAGTGCTGATTCCAGTGACGGTCAACAGACTACATAAAGACCAGGTAGTTTTATACCAGCGTTGAATATTTTGAGTTCTCTTGGGGGCGAAAAGGCCACCCTCAGCATGAAAAAGGGCTGCTCTACTTTGAAGTTTCAGCATCATCATCATTGTAGACCTTGTCACTGAAAGGCCTGAGACAGGCGTAATGCGCCACCACGCACGTTCAGACTATCGTCTTTGGACATCTCGAAGGTAACGAACTTTTGGTAATAGCTGTCACAGTTTCGTGCGTCGATGATTTAGGGAGGCGGCGGCTCATACAAATTATGCGTCAAAAAATGGTTCAGCTTTAGCACCCTTTCGATGCCTAACTGCCATGCCACCAGAAGAAAGGGCGAGGGCTGGGATACTGCCAGGTTGCCCAAACCCAGACAGGAAAAGTTGAGGGACAGAGGTCAGGTTCAAACCACGGGCCTTCTAATCAGTAAATTAGCGCTCCAACCACTGAAGCGTCAATACGAGGGTGTCAGCGGAATTTTCACTGGGAAGATCGGAGACATGAATTGAAGGCACTAGCTTTCATGCACAGCGCCATGGAGGGTGCGACTGGGTCATGTCGGATAAGGTTCAACTATTTTTGTGTCCCAAGTCGCAGTCCCCATCCAGGGAGACAGAAATAGCTAACACAGCTGGGCTTATCAGTGATTGTTTTCACACACTGCTGCCAAGCCACCATCAAGCCTCCCCGGCGCGTTTCCAGCTTTCGACCTTTGATAGATAAGCTGATGTGAATCCTAGACCACAGATGACGCAGGTTCACAAAAGCCGCTCTGGCCGTCCAGTGCCTCGCTGGAGACACTAAACGATATGGAGTCTAAAGGATGTCACTGGCGTTAGTGATGCAGCCTGTACCCCGATTATCTGCGTTCTGAAAGTGCGTCTCTCCCTGTCCCATTTTCTTTCCATTATTAGGATCCCGTGTTTTCTTCTGATGTTGTTGTCAATGAGGATGATGAGGGTGAAGGGTATATGTTGGTACAATCAAATCAACTGCTTATAGTGTAAGGCTGACATATCCCAAATAGCGGGTTCAAACGTGACGGGTAATGGTCTTGGGGCATATGGGACACTTCTGGAACCAAAAATTACCGCCCGTTTTTAAGTGAGGCAGAAACAATCCGGGATTGAGAAGAAAGATGGCCAAATGGACCGGGTCACTGCGTGAGTAAGGAAGTCCACGAAAAAGTGTGATCTCTGCTTTTTACCGCAGCGTCGGCTTTGGCTTAGGCCACAGCCTGTAGAATATGGTTTTATGTTTCGCCGGTCACGGTGGCCGCATAAGATATTGAATATTGCGTATGTCCTCAGTTTGGACAATCCGATAGGCAAGAGACAAGGAAATTGAAATATCCGTTTGAAACGCCCTTAAAGACGTCCACGCGATAAACGTGGATGGCTGGCCTGGCCTTACCCACTCAGGAAGTGAGTCCATCTTTCACCAGTCCGCCAGGACTTATACAGGTGGTAAAATAGAAAAACTTATCTACTATTCCGATCGTTTAACTAGCAGACATGATGCCGGAAATGATTACACTCAACCTTGCATCAGTATTTTGCACTTTAGGAGGCAAAGTGCATACCGAAACATGCAGCGGAATCAGGTTATTCAAAATAGTTTGCATTTCTAAAGGACTAAAGATCAATGAACCCTACCTATTCAACGTCCATGAACGAACGTTCTGGTGGAATTTAGATCTCCGAAATATGGACTGGTGAAGATTCAGGCAGTATACTGAGCGCAAAGTTGTTAGGACGGTCATGTCCTAACGAACAATGCGACTTTTTTGTATATTTCACTAAGATTTCATCTCTCCATTGCATTCAACTGATCCGCAGCGCTCTTTCCCACAACGATTCACTCCTAATGGATGAAACGATGGCCGGTTTTCAGCCGGTATCCTTTGTCTTCCTCTTTGAAATTTCCCACCCACGTTCTATTAATCTCCTGAAAAAGCCAGGTAGCACACACTTACAGCATTGATGGGTCAATTTTAGATGACCAACTTCAAGTGATCTTGGAACACCAGCAGAAGCAGTTTGAGCACGCACAGATGCAGCTCGAACTTTTGACTCTTGGTTCGAAAGGCACAAAGACAAATTCGTAATTGACTTCACCAAGCAAGACGACCCATGAAAGATACGGCAGTTACTTTGAGAACTTGGTGCACGTGAACACAACCGTTACTCGAAGTACATATTCCTGATCTCAGCTTCGACGGAAATATCTGGTCACTTACCCAAATCTCTAGGGGAACGTTCTTGTTTAACATCCGATAACAACGCCTTAAATCCGTCATGAAAATGACTTTGTTGGTCTAACATTTGTCAATCGGGCTGACGTTTCAAGCTAAGCGATATGGACGAATCAATTCAATTCATTCACGTCAATCAAACATTCGGACAAGATTATTGCACCAAATTGAAGAAACTCGATGATAACTTTGAAGGAGTTCACTGCTGAATGTAACCGCCTCATCCAAATTAATCACGACAGTACAAGCATCAAGTGGCATATAAGACACAGTGCACTATGTTTTCCGAAATAAAGGATTGCAGCGCAACTCCCATTTCAAACACAGTAAGCCTTCTACACCACGTTGGTCTTGTGGCGACTGGCATTACGTCCGCTTCTGCCCATTCGAAAACATCAATGCTAGACGTGTCGTCGCACAGGTCATAAGAAATGATTTTGTTCCCCACAGAAAACCAAGTCGATCGATCACTGAAGGAGCACATTTAAAACGGCTTCTACACCACAGCAGAAGCGAATTGTTTTCGTATCATTCAAAGTCGATTTCGCATCCGACACGAAATTTATCACACTCCGTCGCTGATCATCCTGTCCGTCTTCAGCCTGACACGGCCTCAGCCATTACATTGAATTAACGCTCCACTTAAGACGCATTTGGGAAGCTACTATTTCCTGCTACCGAATATGGCTCAGTCTGGTCTCGGCAAAAAAACCGTTGAATATTTTTTGTCCCTCTACAGTCTGTATGTAACAGCATGCATCCTACACATGCAAGCATTTCACAATAACTTGCACAATCCAAACGAAATTTTGTAATGTCTTGTCGAAACGTTTTCGAGCATTGGTCATCATCATCATCATCATCAACGACAGCATGACATCAGTGTTCAACACCGATGCTTCACTGC